>NC_048915.1:1491641-1639047 GCF_011077185.1 Oxyura jamaicensis
AGGATAATTAGCAAGGAAGGGCTGCGGGTTCGTTAAACGCGAGGCTTGGAGCTGCCGGGCTGGGGGGGGGTTCGCGGGGGACACGGAGCATCCTCAGCTGGAGGGGACCAAGGCCTCGCCGCTCCCCTGCTGCTCCTTGTTGTCACTTCACAGCTGTTTGGTGGCGTTGGGCAAAGTCTCGGCTTTCCCCTCTCTCCTGGGTCTCCAGGATGGGAGCGATGACTTGGAACAGCTCCAGTGCACCCCAGCCGCGCGTGTGATGGTGTCAGGGGGGTGCGAGATGGATTTGGGGACCCCCTCGTGCACAGGGACTGGGTGACGCTGCCAACAAACCTGTCCTTGAGCCATTGCTGGATCCTGGTCCCCACCTGGCCGCTGGCATCAGGGCACAGCCCGTGCTCGTGTGACAGCCACGGGGTGCACACAGGATGGGTGGAAATCCTCCTTGGGCACAGAGCGCCCTGTCCCCGTCACCTGAATGCTGCGGGGCGGGGTGCTCTGAGCCCCGGGTGTCCCCGGGGACACCGAGCTTGGGGACACCGCGTCCTACCCCCGTCCCCAGCCCGGCGGATGTTTGCTGACGTCCCGTTTTGTCTCCGTGCCAGCGAGCCCTGCCCGCGCCTTCTCTGGAGCAGCATCCGTCATCCCTAACGAAGCAGCTCTCCTGAAGAGGTTTATTAAAATTCAAATTAATATTTGCACCACGGACAGCTGACAAATAACTCCGGCTCCTCCTGGCGCCCAGCCAGGATGGGACCATCAGGGCGCTGCGCTCAGGGCACAGAGCAGGGTCCCCGTCCTGTCCCCCCCCCTGCTGGGACAGAGCCCGGCTGTGGCAGGTGGGTGGCCCCGGGCTGGGGGAGGTGGCAGTGAGATCCCAGCTGTTCTTGCCCACTCCCTGCCCCGTGTTGTTGCTTTGGAGCTGGTTCCGTCCCCGTTGGGCAGAGGACGAAGGCTTGGATCTGTTTGGGAAATGCAGGTGGCTTGGCGGAGAGGAGACCCTGCTCATGGGGCCATGGGCTCAACCCCATAGCAGTCACCTGAGAAGCCAAGAGTGGTCCCAGGAGCCAGACAGAAGGGAAAGGAGCCCGGTCCCAGCTGGAAAATGGAGGCAGGCAGGGAAACGGGGGTGAGATGGGAGGGAGCGGGGCCACCGAGCTCCTTGGGGAGCCCGGGGCTGGGGACGCCGTGCACAGTGCCGGCACGAGGGCTGCTCTGTGCCGTGAGGGCTGGCTGGCGATCACCCCTTCCTCCTCCTCCTCCTCCTCCTCTTCTCGTGCAGAACTGTGGCTTTTGCAGCCAAGTGGCATGTGGGGCTGCTTCCTGGGGCTCACGTTAATTGCGTGCTGTGGGCAAAGGGCGGGTTAATGAGTGTTAATTGGCGAGGGCGGCCCCTGCACGGTGGTGGTGCCACTGGTGAGGGGCTCCTGGAGGAGCGGGTCGGCCTCGTCCCCGTGATGGGGGTCCCGACTGTGGGAAGGGACAAGAGGAGCCCCCGGCTCCTGCCACCCCGTCCCCTGGGCAGGATTTGGTCCTGGCCCCTTCTGGCAGCCCGCAGCTTAGGGATCAGCTCGGCACCGTAATTGCTGAGGGCTTGGACCAGCCGTAACCTCTCGCGGGTGCCGGTGGCTCTCGTCCCTGTCCCTGCTGGAGCCCTGCCGAGGCGGACGGATGGACGGACGGACACGTGGTGGGTCCCAGGAAGCTTCCAAGGGCTGTGGATCCCCTCTCCCTGCTCTGGCTCCATCAGTCCCAGCCCCACCGGGTGCCTGGGATGGCTCTGGGCACAGGCTGGTGTTTTTTGGGGTGGTTTATGGGGGGGTTACGTTGCAGTGCCCCCCATGGCGCTGGAAACGGAGCCGCAGCACGTGTGCGGAGGGAGGAGCGGAGCCCTCGGGAGCATTTTCCAGCTTTTCCCTCGTCTCTTTGTGCCTTTCCCTGGTCCCTCGATGTGCATTTACAGGGGGAGCAGGAATTCCCCCCTCCCAGGAGGAGCGTGCCCAGCGGCAGGGCTGCTGCCAGCCTCGGCATCCCCGGGGCCAGCAGGGGTGGGAGGCAGGGAGCGGGGCGAAACAGAGAGCTTTTTGTGGCGGCGCGCAGAGCTCGCCCCGTTAATTAATGTGACATTTACGCCCAGCTCCCCGTGCAGAGCTGTGCGGGGCAAAAGCCCTTTGTGGCCAGCACCGCGGGGCAGGATGGGGCCCCCAAAAGTCGAAGGGCAGCTCCTGGGGTCGCCAAACCCAGCCCTGTCGGAGCATCCCCCCCCCCCCCCCATCCCCAGTGAGGTTTGGGGGAAGAAATGGGTTTCGGGGGGGTGGCACAGGATGCCTTTTGTTGTTGCTTTGAAGGGGAAAGCATTTTCAGAGCTGGTTATTTTAAAGCTTTTTGTTGTTGTTGTTGTTTAAAGAAAATGATTTAAGCTAATTCCAGTCCTGGTTAAAGCAGAATTTAACCCAGCTGTGCTGGTGCAGGCAGAGCCCGGAGCTGGGGGTGGCGTTGGATGGGGTGGGCGGCGATGGGGAGCGCAGCAGCACCCACCTCCCACCCTGGGGGGGTGCTCCCCAAAATGAGAGCCCCCCTTTTGAACTTCAGCACCATAAAACAAATGATTCGAGCCCACAAAATGAGCGATTCGAGCCCTGCCCGCCCTGGGCCGGGACGTTGGCTCTGCCCCGGCTGTGTTTACGTCCCCGCAGCTCTCCGCGGCCGCGCTGCAAAACATCTCCCTCCCTCGGAGAGGCTTGGCTGTGGCTCAAAGGAGTTATTTCCAGATAAAAATAACAGCAGTGATCCTGGGGCTGCTGCTTCTTTGCTGGCCAAGGGAGAAACGAGGCTGGTTTTAGCGACAAGGGGGGGGAAATCCTTGCTGGAGGATGGCCCCCATCCGCTTTCACCTCCTGCAGTCGGGGTGGAGGCAGCTGGGGGGAGGCTGGAACCAGGGCACCCTCGTCCCTCGGGCAGCTCTGAGCAAAACTTGTTGGCAAAGGGTTCCTTTGCCAAAAAATGCTGTTTTCTGGAGGAGGAGGGGGGAGGCCGGAGCTATGCTGCGAGCCGTGCTGGGCGGGTTGAAGGACTGCGAGGAGGGCATGCCTGGCCGAGCACGTGCTCGCCTTGTTGTTTTTAAGTGATGCTCATGTTAGCAAACATCCAAAATACACCAGAGGGCTGCGTTTTGGGAAAGGAGAGTAGGAGTTCTGGTTAAAAATGGTCTTTTATATATATATATATATATATGTATTTTGCCAGGAAACGTATGACTTTTTTTTTCCCCCTCTTTGGGAGGCTTTTTGGCAAGTAGCATCACCCAACCTCTGATTTTCCTTCTCCCTCGTGTGCAGGCTGCCCGTCCATTTGCTAAAGGCATCACGAGGGTTTCATGGGGGTCCCCCACCCCCAGGACAGGGCTCTGTGGGGCTGAGCCGGGTGACAGTGGAGGTGGCACTGGGGGCACGTGGGGAGGAGGTGGGGGCCTGCTGGGGATGGTGCTCAGCCCGCTCCGAAGCCCTGGCTCTGTCCCAGTGGAAAATCGCGGAGCTGCCAGGTATTTGTTGATGGAAGGGGGTGATTCTGGGCAGCGATGCTCTGGTCCGTGCCTGGCAGAGCGCAGGGTTCCCTTTTTTGGCGCTGCGACGAGCTGGGACAGACGGAGGGGGGACCCACGTCGGGACATCGGGGTGCTTTGGGGCTGGGAAACGCCAGGGTTGTGGCTCTGTGAAGCAGCATCACTGCTTCCTCCTCCTCCTCTTCCTCCAGCTGGGGTGGGGAGGTGGTGGGGAGGTGGTGGGGAGGTGCTGTTCCCTCTCCCTGCTGCAGAGGAAGGTGGATGAGCGAGCTGTGCCACGGGGCTGCGATACGGACCACCAGCGGCTCCTTCTGCACCGTGAGCACTAATTAGGCTCTAATTAGCCACAAGCGGTTGCAGGTCAGTGCCCGAGGGGCTGAGCTGTGCCTCGACGGCTCACGTCCACGCAGTTCCACCTCGGGGGGCTCCTGACGTGGGATCATCTCCATCACCGCCAGTGGGAGCGTGCTGGCACCCACCTGCAGATGGGGCATAAATCGGGGCTCGAGGCACCCCGGGCAGTGACTGGGGATGAGATAAGGTCCTGAGCTGGCCTTGGTGGCTGTGGGATGTCGCCGTCCCACCGGGGGTACAGGCGCTGGAGACGCTGGGACCCGCAGGTGAGCTGCAGGCACTGCCCCGCAGCACCCGGCTGCCTCCGCTCGCAGTGCCCGGCCTCCGTAATTGGTTGTTTTTGTTTGCTGCCGGCGCTGAAAGGAGCTGTTTCTCCCCATTTATCAGCAGATAATTGTTTTGGGTGCAACTTGGTGGTTAGCTGCCTGGCAGGCTGCAATTAGGCTCCGGGAGAGGGCTGCGGGAGGGTTGGAAAGCTGGCTGGGCTCTTGGGGTGTCCCCATGCCCCCCCCCCCGGTATTGGGGTGTCCCCCCCTGGTATTGGGGTGTCCCCCCCCAGTATTGGGGTGTCCCCCCTGGTATTGGGGTGTCCCCAGCACAGCTCTGGTCCGGGACCATTCCCAGCCACTGGTGGGGCTGCAGATGTTTGAGTGCTAATTAGGAGCTGTAATTGGGGTAACCCAGTAAGTCCCCCCCCTGGTGGGGGCTACCGGGGGCTGTATCGTCCCTAGAGGGGCACACACGTCCCTCCAGATGCTTCCCCTCAGCGGCAGAGCCGACCACATCTGGGGCAGATCGAGGCTCCTCGCGTATTTTTGGCAGAGAGGGGACGAAGCCCAGCGGGGCTGTGTGCGGCATCCAGCCTCAGATGGGCTCAGCCTGGGGAGGAAATTGGGTTTATTCCGTCCGCAAAGGGAGCAGGGCTGAAGGAAGCAAGAAGGGCTCCGCGTCCTGCCTCTCTGCTGCCGGAGGAGTGAGTTTCTGGGCTAAAACCATGGATTTTGGGGTCTCTCTGGGGCCGTCTCCTTGGGGTGCTTTGGGCATTCGTGTTTGGTTTTGCTCTGGGCTAAAATGACCGGGGAAGGGCCGTGGGCTCCTCCGTATCGCCCATGGCACGATACCTGCTGAGCAGCAGGATGGGTGCTGAGGTTCTGGAGATGGGGCTGTGCTCCCCGGTGGATATTTTTGGGGACCAGGCAGGGCGGTCCCCCCCCCCCGTGCCTGCCTCCCTCCTGTGGGCACGGGCCAGATCCTGCCCTTCCCGGTGCGATTCCAGCCGCTCCCATCCCACGTGGCCGCCGTCCTCGGAGCTCGCCCGCGGCTATAAATACCTCGGAAAGCAGCAGCCCCCCGAAGGGTTTGGGCGCTATATATAGTTCCCTGCAGCAGAAAGACATCTTGCGAGGAGGCCGGGCGGTGGTGGCACCTCCTGCATCCCTCCAGGAGGAGGAGGAGGGGATGTGGCCGGGCTGTCCGTGTCCCCCGGCCGGTGGCACCGCCGGGTCTCGCCGCTTGCGCCAAGCATCAGCACGAGTCTGATGGCTGGGCGGAGAGGAAAGGGGCATAAAACATTTATAGCCCTTGAAAATCGTCAAGGAAATGTCTGTCTTGGTTAAAATAGCTGGAGCAATTAGAGGGAGGGAAAGGAAAAAAAAAAAAAGGCTCGGTTTGTGTGTTATTGCAGCCCGGCTCTTTTCCAGGCATTTCCCATCCGCAGGGGCTGCAGCCTCCCTGCTCCCCGTGCCCTGCAGGCAGGGGCAAGGTCCCAGCCCTGCTCTCCCACCCCCAGCAGCTCCAGGCCTGCAGACCCAAGCTTGTGTCTCCCCCAGGGACGTGGAAAACCCCCCCCCTGGACTCCCAGGGGGGTGTGAACATCCCCGGGACAGTGCCTGCTGCTACCCGGGGCCTGGAAAGCCGCGTTGTTGTGCCGGTGCTGCTGAAGTGTGGGGAAGTGAGGGGAAAAAAGAACCTTTTATGAGGACGAGGTGGCCTGCTGGGACACGAAACCCAGGGGCTGGTTGGAGTGTCAGGCTAAGAAATGTCCCGACTTTGTTTGCTTTCTCAGCGTTGCGCCTTGCCCATGCAGTCACAGCTGCACACTGAAAACCCTCGGTGTGTGAGAGCCTCCTTCGTTTTCCTTCAGGAACCGAGACCTGGGCTCCGTTTCCTTCCCTCTATGGGCTGTGAGCTCCTTGGGGCCGTGCCTCCAAAGCTCTGCCAGGCAGAAGCAGCGCTGGGGGCCGCTCCTGGCAGCGCTCACCTGGTGCTGGCGTCTCCCCGCTGTGGTTTCCCCCTGGTCTGACAATCTGGGGGCTGCAGCAGGTCCTGGGAGATGGTGAGGCCGTGGCCTGGTTGTGGCTGGTGTGGGGACACTGGTGTGTGCCACCAGCCCACCTGGGGGATGCTGGTACCCGACCCCACGTGGGGATGCTGCTGGATGCGATGCAGGGATGCTGGTACCCAACCCCACGCAGTGCACTGACCACCCGCCCTCAGAAAAAAGACTTAGTTCTTCCCCTCTCAGGCCATGACACAGAGCTGAGCCATGCAGAATACATCTCTTTTTCCTCTTGTCTCATCCTCTCGTGCTTTCAGCAGCCGGGCACTAAAACAAACTGCTCTGGGTGTGGAAAAGAGCCTCTGATGAGGGGTGCCGAGGAGCAGCTGCCGTTGATTCCTCACCTGCTCCCAGCGACTCAAGCTGAGAGCGAGCTGAGATTTTTTATTTTTTTCTCCCCCTTCAATAATAAGTTTTTCTTCAACAGCGGAGGCTGGGAGCGCTGCACAGCTCTGAGTAACACTGAATGTGCTGGGGAGGGAGAAGGCGAAAGCTGCCCTCAATCTTTGCTGCTGGAGAGACGCGGAGCAGAAAGCTCCCTCCTGCCCACGAGCAGGGCGATGCACGGCAGCAGCAGGTTACGGCTTCTTATTTTATTTTTTAATGGCAAAAAAGCAGCATTCATATGGAAACCAGCCGCTTTCTGTGGTCCTTGGGGGAAGGAGCATCCCAGAGGCACCGGTAGCAGCTCCTCTCTGCTCTGCTGTGGGAAAGATGTAGCTGAGCCCCCGCAGCTCGTGACACGAGTGGGGATGGATCCTGAGCTCCCTTGTGGAAACTGATGGATGCTCGGGGCCCCTCGGTCCCTTCCCTTGGGCACTGGTGCTGGGGAGGCTCAGAGGGGCTGAGCTGAGCCCCGGCCCCCCCCAGCTGTGCTTTCCAAAAGCAGGTTGTGGCCAGGCTGGCGTGCGGGCTCCGTCCTACATCCGTAACCCGGGGATGTAACCCAGGGATGTGACCTGGGGCTATTGATGGGGCTGTGGATCAGGCGTCTCGCACCGCTGCCTCCTTGCCCCAGGTGCACCGAGCGCCTCTGGCATCATTTTTCCCCCATGGGATTTCTTTTCTCCTAGTGACACGGCCAAAAAAAAAATATATATATATATAAATCCCCTTAAAGATGCATTTGCTGAGCCCGCCCAGGCTCGTTTCCCTCTGCATCCCCATCACTGAAAACCACCCGTGTCCCCCCCTGGGGGTGCCCCTTTTTGCCGGTGCAGGATCGGTGCCGCCGCTCTCCCGTGGGCTCGGGTCCCTCGGGGCGCTGGGGCTGGGCGGGCGCAGCATCTTCCTCGCCATCCGTCCCCATTTCCATGACAACTCCGGGGAAGGTGGGCACGGCTCCTTCCCGCCGAGCGCAGGCAGGCTGGGAAACGCCGCGTCCCACTGCTGGGGACAGCGGGCAGCAAAGCACCCCCCTCGATTAATTATTCCTAATTAAACGCTGTTAGGAGAAGGCCTGGGAATGGTCCCCCCCCAGCAGCGGTTGGGGGAGCTGCAGTTTGGGAGGGGGGCTCTGCGTAAAGCTCCAAGCAGCAAAGCTGCGTGCAGGAAGCTCTGATGTATTCCTGATTAATCATTATTAGGAGGTTCGTTAGCTACAGCTCAGCACCAGAACGGGCTGGGAGGGGCGGTGGGGCTCTGGTAATTGAGCTGCAAAGGTTTTAGGAGCAGGTACGGGAAGGTTCTCGTGGCACGCTTCACCCAGGACCCTGGTAATTTTTTTCCTTTAAGAGGTGCTTAAATGTGGGATGTACAAAGATGCTCTCCTTGCCCCTCATGTTCCATTTTTATTTTTATTTTTATTTTTTATTTTTATTTTTTAATGTATTTCTTGCCTTTTTTATGCTTACCTGGATGCTTCCTGCGTCCCCCAAATGGTGCTGAGCCCGCTGGTGTCAGGGCCTTCGGATGGCTTTTAAATAACCACAATTAAGCCCAGCCCAGAAAATGAAATGGTATTTAAAACAAAACTAAACAAAACAAAACTGCTTTGGCCATTAAGGTGCTTTATGCTGTGTAGTATTGGCAGAATAGCCCCGGGCACGCACCGACCCCCTGCCCCCTCTTGCTGAAGCCCCTGAGGGGGGGTCCTGGGTGCGTTTCAGCCCCTGCAGCACCCACCTGAGCTGTGTGGCCCCCAGGCTGCGTCCCCCACGGGGACAGGAGCTGTCCCCATGTCCCCAAATAACCGTGGGCATGGGGGGGCAGAGACGTGGGCTCTCCCCAGGAGGGGGTTCGCAATCCCTCGCTGGAAGCCTCGTGGAAAAGAGGTTTGGAAACGCGGGTCCCACGTCCCACACCGGGTGGGTAATTTCCACCCCAAACCTCAGCAGTGAGGTCATTTCGGGCTCCCCGGCGGCGCCAGAAAACAATTGCTCATTGTGCTCCCCGGGAAGGGGATGAGGTAGCGCAGTTAAAGTACCCGGAGGGGCTTGCTGGTGGCTGCCCGCCCCCCGCCCCACCTTTAATAAGGCAGGCTTTGGGTTTGTCCGCTTGCTCCTGGCCTTCCTGGAGGTGTTTTTCCTGTGCAGGGAAAGGTTTTGCTTCGTCGGGGCTGGATTGTTTTGGGGATGGACCCCCCCCCAGCTGGTTCCCAGCCGCATCTTGGTGCTGGGAGCCCGGTGCATGGGGGCGAGGGCTCGGGCGGCAGCGAGCGGCAGCCTCAGCACTTGGCTCCGTGCTTGCAGCCGAGCTGAGGCTTCGGGGTCAGCGGTTCAGGGAGGAGAGGAGACGTCCCTGTCACCGTGGGGTTGTGAAGAAGCTCAAAGTGTGAGCGAGGAGGAGGAGGGGGTGCGGGGGCTCCCAGGATCTGTGCACCCAAATGGTGCTCGCAGGGTCCTGGGCTGGGTGCGCGGGGGGTGTCCTGAAGGGTCCCAGCATGAAGCTCCCGAGCAGTGTTGGTGTGTGGGGATGTGGGGGCTCGGCTCCGAGGGACGGGCACTTATCTCCTCGAATTTGGCACTGGGGAGAGCATCTTCATCTCCACCTCACCCAGCCACCCACACACAGCTCAGTTTCATGCTCCCACCACCTATTTGTTCCCCCCACCATGTGCATCACCAGCAGGAAGCAAACCCTGAGCCCTGGGGATCTGAGACCCCCCCAAGCCCCCCCTGAGCTGGGGGTCCAGGGCAGCATCACCCCCAGCACCAGACGTGGGGTGTTCTTACATCCCACTCCTTAGGCTCCCGTGCTGCAGCTCTCCCTCCGCAGCTCCCTGCTGCCCTGGGGGAACACTTCCAGCTCTTTTTTTTTTCCCCCTGCCCTTAATTAATGGAAACCACCCAGGTGTTTAATAGCAGCGCCGGCTGACCCGTATTCTGCACTGACCCGTATTCTGCACGCTCGGTGCTGTAATTAGGAGCGGAGCACTCAGACCGCTCCCCGGTGTGGCAAACCCTCCGTGGCCGTGATGTGGGAGAGGACACCGGGGGATTTCGTAACCCACGGTGGGAAACGAGCCCAGCGCCGCCTCCAGCCTCTTCCATCAGCTCCCATCCCCTCTGTGCCATCCCTTCGGCTTGGGCTCTTCCTACCCCCTGTGGTTTTTACCTCCAGGAGGTGAGGTCCTGGACCCCTCCTCGCCAGTGCTGGGCAGGATTAGGCTCCCGAGCCATCTGCTCCCTGCTGGAGCAGCCCAGGCTCTGCCCCTGCCTTGCCACAGCCCCTGTTGGGGACAGGGGCAGCAAACCTTTTGTGGCCGTAATTAGGGATGTCCCATCTTGGGGACGTGGTCGGTGGGTGGCAGGGATGGGTGCTGTGCTGGGCACGTTCATGCTTGTGGAAACCAAGAAGGAAACACCCTGGGGACATCTCCAACCCACGTTTCAGGAGGGTTTGGATCCAGCCCGCCTGCTGTGGCTGGGAATGAGGTGGAGAACAAGGACACCTCTCCACGGGGAGCCCTGGGAGGATGCTCCGGGGTGGCACGTTGGCTCCTGCCCTGCTGCCCCCGGCGTGTTTCAGCCGTAATTAATTCCCTGTAATCCTGCTGGGCAGTGCCCCTTCACCTGGGGCCGGCAGGCACCCGCGGCTGGCTGCGGGGAGCAATCGGCTTACGGGAGATAAACCACAGGGACAGGAGGCACGGAGGGAGGTGGTGGGGCCTGGGGGTGAGGTGAGCATTTGGGAGTCTTGTAATTAGGTTTTGGGCTCCCCCGAGTGACATCGGCATCCCCCTGGTGACAGCAGGCAGATCACCACCCAGGGGCTGGATTGTCACCGTCGCTCACCGGGGACATGCCCCGTGCAAGGCTCATCTGGGGGACAGATGGTGAAGGCTGCCAGTGCATCTTGGGCTGGGAGGAGCAATCTGAGTGGGAATCACAGCGTCGCTGACCTCCCCAGGTAAAGCCTGGCTGTGGGGTCTCTGCTCCTTGGGCAGCCTCGAGTAGCTGAATATCCTCTGAGCATCCTCTGAGTGTCCTCCAGCATCCCTGCCACAGCACGAGCCCAGCACGCCCGGGAGGAAGGAAACCCCTCATCCACTCCCCGGCATTCGGCCGAGCTGTGCCCAGCCCTGGTGGCTTTGGGGCAGCTCCCACCCCGCTGACACTGCAGGGCTCAGAGCTCCTCGCACCCACACTGTGCCGAAACCGCCGTGTGATGGGTGGAAATGCCCTGACAGAGACCTCCCTGGGTTCCTCCCGTGCAAATATCGCCACCCTGAGCGAGGATGTGGGCTGCAGGTCGGCCCTGGGCACAAGTCCACGCGGCTCTGGAAACCCTGATGGCACCTGGGGAAGCGCGGAGGGGCTCGCTTGGGCTGAAGGCTGGGGATGGAGCTGGGCTGAGCACCACCTTCCCGTGCACTGCCCAGGTTTCCATCCTTGTTTTTATCCCAGCTGATGGAAGCGTGCTTTCCCCACCCCTCTGTTTGCTGCACCCTCCTGAAATGCGTCCCCGGGGGCGCCTCGAGTGGCAGCGAGCCCAGGAGGTCGCTGATGTGGGGTGCCAAGAACAGCGCCGTATCTGCACGCCTACGTTGTTGGAAGCGAGCAGGAAGGGGAGCTGGGAGGGTCGCAAACCCAGGCTGCTCAGTGCCAGCTGGGCGTTGGGGAGCTTTTTGGGGAGTGTGGGGCTCAGGCTGATGCTTGTGGCTGCAGCAAGGGAAACCCGCCCATCCCCGGCGATTGCTCGTGGCGGTGCTGATGGCAGGGGGGGGGTTTACAGCCCAGCCATGGCTTTGCCCCGTGCCTCAGTTTCCCCTGGGGCAGAAGGGGCTGGTGGTGGGGAGGTGCCGTGCGCGGAGGCTGGGTTATGGATTCCTGGGGAAAAAGAGATCCTTTGATCGCTTGATCCTTTGATCGAGCGCTGCTCACTCATCGCGAACCAGTTGCTCGCTTCTGCCACGGCGTGTGCGCCCCAGTGGTGTAATTTTAGCGTGTAAGCCTCCCCAGGTAAATCCTCCATTTATTACACCATGAAATCCACCCAACGCAGAAGCACCGGGCTTTGTGCTGCCCTCCCCCACGGCACGCACAATCTGCCGGGAGCCGGCCGAGGGCTGCGGTAATCCCTGCGCTCGCAGCCTTAATCCCGGCTCTGTCCCTTGCTGAACCGAGGGGGAGCGAGCCCAGTGCTCCCAGTTTGCTCTCCAAGAAGCACCGGCAGAGCGATGGAGCCAAAATCTGCCGGAGCAGGGCGAGGGTTTGTGCGAGCCGTTGGGGTCCCAGCACCCAAATGTGGGTCCCCTGCGGTCCCCACCCGCACCAAGTGGCCACAGAGGACCTGGACACCACCAGGCAGATGCTTGTGGCCAGGTCTGGGCTCTGCCCGTGGCTTCACAGCGTGCTTACACCCAAATTTTGCTGCTTCCTTTGCTGCAAACCATCCCCGGGGGATTTTCCAGCACCGTTTCAGGCACCCAGGGTTTGTGCTGAGCCACGTGCCAGGCTGGGAATGTCTCACCACTGAGCGTGGAAGTAAACTGGGAGAGGGAGGCAGATTCTAAGCACAATTTTTTGGCTTTTTAAATATTTTTTAGCTGGCCAAACATTGGGCCAGCTGTAACCCTGTTGCTCCTCCAACAGCAGCCCGGGCACGGTGGAGAGGTCGGCGTGGTGGTGGCCGGGTGGCTGCAGCCGTGCCAGGAGAAGGATACGGGCACGGGAGGTTTGCAGGGAGAGGTCACAGCTTTTATTAGAGCAACCGATACAGTTGGGGAAAAAATACTCCCAAGCAGATAAGCTTTTGGGCTCACAAGTCCTTATTTGGGTCCTAAATAGAAACAGCTCAGTCAGATCACAGGGGCTATTTTAATCAATTTTAGAGCTGGAAAAAAAAAATAGCAGTGGGCTGAAAGTCTGTTTGTGGGTTGGTTTGCCTCTTGTCTTGGCTTTTCCCTGTTGTTCTGTTTCCTGGGGAGCCCCGTCGCTGCCACAAGTGTCGGGTTTTACGCGTGCTCTCCCAGGTGGCTGCAGGCTTTGGGAGCGCCGTGCCTCAGTTTCCCCTGCGAGCCTGGCTGCCCCCACCTGGGCAGCTCCCTTGGACTTTCTCAGCGAAGCGGATGCCTCGGGTTGTTTGTAACCCCTTTGTTTTCTGCAGTTTTTCAGCCCAAATCAAGGATGTCAGCCAGGAAATCAATACCAAAATGCTGCAACAAGCCTGTGGCTTCGCTCTCATTTTTCTCGATACTTTTTTTGCAGCGGATTTTGATCCTTGCAGAGCAAACGCCTTTTGGAGACCAGTTCATGCTGGTGGTGGGGTTACCCTGCGGCACCGAGAGCATCCTCGTATCCTCCCCTCCTGGGCCATGCAGGGTCTGTCCCAGGAGAGTCTGAGGCAGCTTGGATATTCCTTTTCTTTTTCTTTTTTTAATATATGTATTTTCCTGTGCTATGGGGACCGTTGAGTGCATCACTCTCCCAAGAACACCACTTGCATCTCCTGCAGGATTTTGCCCCAGGACCAGCGATGCCACTTCAGCCTCGTGAGCATCCCGGCCGGGTGGGCTGCTCTGATGGTGCACAGCCCCAAATTTAAACCCTCTCCCAAAGCCCCAGGGCCAGAGTTGCGTGTTAGGAGATGCTGCCTCGAGGATGCTGGTTTTCCTCTCTCAGCGCGGTGTTGAAACGCTGCCATCCCGGTTAGTGTATCAGCCGTAATTATCGTTGGAAAAGCAGAATGGAAACGGCTTGTTTAGTTACATTTCATTAAAAGGACTTCATCTGGGGGCAGGAAACAATGAGGCTTAGGCTATATAAATATTTGAAGAGTGCTTTCCAGCAACATAACCCCTCGTGTGTGCATGCGCGCACGCACGCGCTTACAGCCCTGCTCACACACACGCACCGAGGGGAGAACTTGAAACGTTTCCCGTCGTGTGCCGAAATCCTGAAAATCCCCCGTGCCCGGTGAGGACTCAGCCAAGGCTCGGCCAGAGCTTGGGTCGCTTTTGTCCATCAGCAGAAACTTTTGCTCGTTTCCAAGGCTCGACCCCTCCTGCCCGTTTATTTTCGCAGTAACACGAGCCCTGCGGGGATGGAGGCGCTTCCTGGGCAAGGTAACCAGAGAAGGCAACGCCGGGGTCAAGACTCTGCTCTCGGTTGTGTTCGGGAGTTTTCCTTTCATCTGGAAACCTCAGCCTTGCTGGCGCGGCGCAGAGCCCGAGCGGTTGCAGACGGGGTCCCTGGGGGCCTTTCGGGTGGTCCCCGCCGTGCAGCCCCCCGCCGCCCCCGTGCTTTGCAATAGGGCAAAGTTTCGCCCAGTGCTTGAGCCGCTCCGTGTAGGGAGATGCCTTCTGGGTTTCTTCTACTTGCATTTCTGTTCTTTTTTGTTGCACATCACGTGAGGTTGCTGAAAAGCACGATGCGGAGTGGGGAGCGGGGCTGGATGGGCCGGTGCCGTCGGAAAGGAGATTGATTGCATTTCCAGATGAATAACTGCGGCAGATAAAGTTCAGGGCAGACAAATATAGCCTAACGGCTCTTTGAGCGCAGACTAGAAAGAGGAAATACCTTTTTTTTTTTCTTTTTTCTTTCCCTACATCGAGGAGCTCTGGCAGCGATCTGCTGGGGGTGGGAAACGTCTGTCTGCTCCCGAGCGCTTCGCGCAGAGGGAGGCAGGCTGCTTTCGCAGCCAAAAGGATGCAGCTGGAATGAATTTCCCAGCTGGGACCCGCTGCTGTCTGGCCCCGAGGGGCTGGGTAGAGCCAGGATGCGGCCCCAGGCTGGCTCCTGGCCTTTCCCTGCTCTAGGGTGGCCCTGGGCATGGGGACACGGGGCGGTCTGAGCGGACGGGCAGACAGAAAGCCTGAGGGGGGTTTTGTGCTCCCTTTGTAGCTCCAGCACCTGGCTGCTCTGTATCTGATCACACATCAGTCTATTTCTGAGGTGCAAAAACTTCAGCTATCGAAGTGTCAAGCAAGCAACACTCACCACTTGCGGGCTGTTCGAGCGCTGCCAGGTTAACCCCAACCCGGGCGCATCCCCGTGCAACAGTGGCATCTCGGTCCCAAACCATGTCGGTCCCAAACCATGCCAGTAAATCAGTAAATCACTGGAGGAGCACCCAAACCAGCATCCCTTTGGGGCTCAGCTTTTGGCTCTTATCCCCAGGCATTAAATCACTGCATTGGGAGCCCGGAGGCACCGTAATGTTTTCCCAGCCCTGCTGCGTGCCTCGGTGGCGCAAAAAGCCTCCGTGTCTGAGGCTGGGACGGTAAATATTTCCTCCTCGCTAGGGAGCTGGTGGACCTGGGGGATGTTGGTGTAACCTGGAAGCGTGTCGGCAGCCAAAAACGACTGGCTGGGGACATTGGGATGCATGGAGCATCGCGAGCCGTGGCCAAAACACTCAGCTCGCCAAAATGCTGCTGGAGCCGGCGCTGCTGGAGGCTGTGCGAAAGCTGAACCTTCAGCGGCCAGCCAGGAAAAAGATGGCCCAGAGGAAGAGACTGCAAAACTGTGCTGCTTTTGGGGTGAAAAGCAGCAAATACCTGTTTTCCTGAGCCTGAAGTTGTTGGAGCAGCAGCGGGGACTTACAGACTTGCCAAAAAAAAATGGAAAAGGGAAACTGAAAAGGAAAAGGAAATAAAAGATAAAGCGCGGGAGGAGAGATGCTGTTAGCTGCTTCCACCTCTCTGGGGTTTCCCATGTGCACGCAGGCAGCTGGGGCAATAAATCAGCTGGGCGATGGAGCGAGAGCCCTGCTGCAGCCCCTGGTGCAGGCAAACACTGCATTTATTTAAGCAGGGTCATCTCCCTGCTCCTGGGTGACATCGGTGGTGCTTGTCCCACCCAAACGCTTCCCCAGACTGGGTAACACGAGCCCCTGGGGCCCGGCCTTGCTGTGGGGACTCCCCAGGGAGCTGGAGGAGTGACGGAGGGGGGGCAGATTGCAAAAGTCCTGGGGCATCGTCCTGGAGCAGGGCTGGTGCTGGGGAGGTGCTCAGCAGGCACGGTGGTGTCTGTGTAAGGGGGGGGGAGCAGATCTGAGGTCCTGTTGCCCAGCTCTTTGGAGAGCTGCGTCTCCTTCCGGAGAGCCAGCTGGGAAATGCGCCTTTGTGGAAGGTGAGAAAAGCCCGAGACGGTTTTGCATGCTAAGCTGCAATAGGATTATGGAGCCGAGCAAATTAAATCAATTCTGGGCTGCGGGGGGAAGGTCCCGCATGGTGCATTTCAGCCGCCGGGCGCAGAGCCCAGGAAGGAGCAGCCTTGAGCCCACCTCGTGGGGACGAGCTCGCCGCGCTCTTCCCATGGGAGATCCCAGCCTGGGGCCGAGCCCCAGCTCAGGGCACATGCTGGGATTTTTCCGGGGCTGCCTGTGGGAATTATTGATGCTCCCCGTGCAGGGCACATCTCCCCCAGCCCTCTGTGCTGGTTTATGGGCACTGATGTGGGTGCACCCGTCCCTTGTCCTCCAGCAGCTCGGGATGCTCTGGCCGGACCGAGGGCACCTGAGTTTTGGGGTTTTCAGCGGGCAGAAAGCTTGATGCTCTGTGTTGAAGCATCAGTGAGGGGCTGTAGGGCCCAGCGTGGCTTCCCCCCCCCCCCCAAAAAAAAAGAAAAACAAAAACCCACAGCATCCCTGGGGTGGTTGGCGCTTGGGGCGAATCCATCCCTGGGAATCATCCTCGAGTGCCTGATGCAATCCCGTCCTCCTGGGCTCGTTTGTACCTCATCCTTTGGCGCTTTGCATACAGCAGGAGGTGGTGCTTTGTTTGTGGGTTGTTGTGTTTGCTTTTTTTTTTTTTCCCTTCCGTCTCCCCAGAGGCACAAAGCGGAGCGTGCTGGGGGATGAGGTGTTAGCAACGATTTACGTCGCGAGGTTTGCTATTTTTCATGCCAGCCCTGGCTCGGGGATATTTATTGTGCAGCGGGGTAAGCTCTGGCACTAATCCATTGAGGAACAGGAATAAAAGATGCTGCTGGAGGCAGCCTGGGGAGCAGGAGGGGATGCTGGTGGAGGAGCTGAGCCCTCTCCAGGGCTGTGGACCAGGCGGTGACAGCGCTCACACGTGTGCAGAGCTCGGGTTTGGGCAGCGCCTGCACCCTGCTCGGTGCTTCCCTGCCTTGGTGGCGCGGAACCGGTACGGGGCCAGAATAATTGCTGCCGCTCGGTAACTGCTAATGATTATTTTACTCACATAAAGTAACCGGCCTATTAAATCAAAATGCGCCAGGGCTTAGGCAGCTGTTATTCGGGGGCTTAATTAGGTTGAAAAAGAATAAAGTTACAAAAATAAAATAATAATAAAAAAAAATTGGCTGCTGCTCACCTGAGCTCGCACCACGGCTCACAAGGCGGATCTGTGCCGGCCATGCGCATCGGCCCCTCCGCTCCCCACCAGCATCCTGCACCCCCAAAACGCAGCTTTCCTCTGCCCCGATGGTCTCCAGCACCAGTCCTCCTGCTGTCAGCAGCAGCTTCCCGACAGGTTTATTTTTAACCCTCAGCCTTGGATCAAAGCGTGGAAATTCGACGATTCTGTAGTGGGAAAAGAACCGTGGAGTCTTTAAGGCTCAGGAACAGTGTTTTCATTTCGGCTTTATGCGCAAGTTAATATTATTTCAACCGTTTATGGTATCGCTAAATCATGTGCTGGAATGAGTTATTAAGGCTTTACGTAGAAAGCACCAGAAAGGTGCTTTCAAGGAGCGATTTAATTGAAAATACTCTCTGGAAAATATCTTAGAAATAATCAAGGCTTTTCCTGGGTATGTTCTAAATTCAATGCACTTTCCTGGAGCAAACAGTGCTCGGCCACGGACAGGTTGGTGACCGGGGCTGTGTCCTGAGCCTCCCAGCGCTGCCGGCTTTGGCATCCTGCCCGGGTGCTGGAGCTGCGGGATCCCATGGGGCACACGGAGCTCGGCTTTGTCCGGAGGTCCCCATGCCCCCGTCGTGGGGACGGCAGCAGGGGGATGCTCAGTGCTGTTTTGCCCGGCTCACTGCTGCTCCTGCAAGCTGCCACCACCCCATGCATCGCCCCATCCTGGCAAGGGGACGCTGCTGCCCACGTCCCTCCCCTCGCAGGGCTGGGGACTGCTGCTGGGAGCAGGTAGCTGGGGGTTCCTGAGGCTGCCACTGGGTAGAAATGCAAACAGACCTTTACAAAGAACACGTGGCCTTTGGCTTGCTTTTTTTTTTAAAAAAAAATATATTAATATTTTTTTCTATTCATTTTGCAAGCAAATCTGAGTTCCCTGACCGTGGGCAGGGGATGGGGTGCAGAGAGCTGGAGGAGAAGCTCTGTTTGACACCAAGGGATGGGGAGGGGATTTGTGCCGGATCTGCCCCCTCACAGAGCCTCCTGCCCGGGAGCTGCTCTGTGCTTTTTGGGGTTGCTCTTCCCTTTCTCACCCCTTGTCCCCCCCCCCCCCAGGGCTGTTCCCTTCCCCACGACCCCCCCGGGGAAGCAGAGCCCGGGGTTGGGGTGGGTGCGCCTGCGGACATCGCCCAGTGCCTGCATCCAGGGATGCGTCGCCATGGAGGCGGTTTCCTTGGCGACCGTTGCCATGCCGATGGCTACCGGAGAAGGACCCGAGAGCATCCCGGGGAGGTTCGCCAGCCTCTCCCCGCCGTTAAAGATGGATTGATTTATAAGGCTCCCTTCCTCCCGGCGTGGCTGCAAGATGTTGAGCAGCAAAGCTCGCTCCTGCAACGGCAGCACTTTTTGGGGGAGCGTTTGGGGTGAGGTCTGGCTCCACAAAACCCCACCGCGGAGTGGGAATGCAGCAGGGTGCACATGGGAGGCTGCATGGGGGATTTAGGAGGACTCGAACCATCCATCCTGGTTCTCCAGGACCTGTCCCGAGATGTGGCAGGCTCAGTAGGAACCTGCAGGAGTTAGAGAAGCTTCTCTAATCCCCAGCTCAGCTCTGATGGGGCCGGGCCAAAGGGCCTGAGCTTTTGCTCGCTTTCCAAGGCTCTTAGTGCTGGACTTGGCTGTGATTTCTGCTGCTGCTGCCCCTTGGCTGCGCATCCTGGCCGGCCCAGCCAAGCCCCGGTGCGGAGGCATCGAGGGGACAGCAAGTGGCTGGGTCGGCGTCGGTGTGTGCCCATGGGGGGCTGCGGGAGCAGAAGGGTCCCCTGGGCTTGGGGGGGGGCAGGGGGAGATGTTGACATCCGAATCCTGTGCGCCTGGCACTGATTTGGGGCAGTTTCGTCTGACCGGTGCGTGGGCTGAGCTGCGGGGTGGTGGGACAGGGGGGAGCTGGCACCTTGCAGGGCACGATGAAACCTTTCCGTTCCTTTCCACCTCCCACAGAAGTTGGAGTTGCAGGGAGCTCCTGGCCCTTGGCTCGAGCTGGCTGTGAGCATATCCCTGTCCCTAAATTGAAGATTTAGGGTTCGGATGCAGCTTGCACGATGCCCAGCCATCAGCAGGCTTGCCAAGCAGTTGTACACCATCTTCACACGCTGCAAACCTCAGGTGGCATCGCAGCTCGGGGGTATCTTTCCCACCGTGGGGGCATCCCAGTCCCTCCTCCAGCACACCTGGGGGTGCTCCCACCACCGGCAATAGAGCCTGGCTGAAACTTCTCCCCTGGGACAAATTCAGCCGGCTGCATCCCTGCTGAGCAGCAGGCTGTGCAGGGTGGGAGCTGGGAGCCCTCGTCCTCGGTGAGCTGGGGAAATCAGCGTTCCCCCCAGCTCTGTCCCCCCTTGGTGCTGGGGGGGGGCCGGGGCGTGCAGAGCATTAACAGTCTAAGCAGCAGTAAATCCAAATAAACACCGCCTGGCCCCAAGATTTATTGCATGAGCCTGACCGATGGCGTCAGCACTGCAGTGGGGGCAGCTCAGGCTGGGAGGGGCTTTATGTAAGGGAAGGGGAGTGGTGGGCATCAAGAGGTGTGTGTGTGGGGGGGCTTCTGGGGAACAGCCGTGTCCCCAGCACCACCCTCTGCACCAGGAACACCTGGAGATGTCTTCAGGGCAGGACCAGCCCTTTTGCCTCCCTGCCCCAGGGTTTTCAGGTCCCAAAGCTGGAGCGTCCCTGCCCTTTGCCCATCCCGGATCCCGCTCTGCGGGCTCGGCTGCTGTCCGAGCAATGTGCGGTGAGGTTGCTCCCATGGGAAGCTCTGCTTTTGGGTTTGGGGCTGGGAAATTCTCACGTGTGCCAGGCAGGTGGGAGTTTTTTTTTTGCCAGAGTTGCTTTGGTTTCATGTTCCCAAACCAAAGCTCAGCTGGCTTTGGTTCTTTGCAGCAGGCTGGGGGCACACGATGCGTCCCCGCCTGCATCGCTGCATTGCGCCTGCCTCTTCTCCTGGGCAAAAAAACAGCCAGGGCACACGGCAAGCCTCTCCTTCCCCATGGGATGGATGGATGGAAGGAAGGACGGACAGATGGGAGCACTCTGGGTCCACGCTTTTTGCCTTTTCCTTTCCCCATCCAAGCACGGGGAGCCGGGCAGCCGATGGCTGGAGCTGCCTCGTCTGGTTCCAATTTAAGGGAGCTCGGCGGAGCCGGGCCATGTGGCTCCCATTACGGCGAGGCTCTGCAGGTCGAGCAGAGAGAATGTGACCTCTGGGGAGCTCGCCCGGGTTGGCCGGCAGGGCTGAGGGGTGCCTGGGGTGCGCCTGTGCTGCGAGCTCCTTGTTTTTTGGTGAGCCTTGATGTTTTCAGTATAAAAACTCGCTGAAGGTCTGGGATTAAGTGACAGGATTGGCCCTCGTTTATTTTAAAAATCATAAAAGAAGACAGATGCAAGTTTCTGGGCATCTCTGTCTTCTTTGGAAAGCTTTGATGTCTGACCATGCCGTACCCAACATAGGCAGAAATCAAAAGGCAAACAAAAGCAGCTCCAAATGTCCCTTCTCCCGGCTCCCAAACCTTGCAATTTTTCTTTGCCCTCCCATCAATTTTGGTGGCCTTTCCCGTAATTTATGGATGTCTGGAGGGCGGTAATGGAGCCCCCAGTGGGGGGGGGGGAAAGGGAAAATCCCACCTGTGGAAGGGGCAGGCTGCTCCCTCGCAGCCCTGACTACAAGACCTGGCTCATAAAACCCCGCTGGCACGCACAAAGCTTCCACCACCAGTGGACGTCCATGCTCCGATCCCTACCCGAGTGCTCCACATGGGGACCTGACTGAGACACAGGCGGTTTTGTCCTTGTGGGGCCAGGCACGGGTTTATAGGTCAGACATCACTTCTTTAACAGTTGTTTGCACCGGTCCTCGGAGCATCAGTTTTGCCCCACTTTTTACCATCTCCTCTCCGGCAGCTGGGGCTCGGTGCCCCACGGATCAGAGCAAAGGACTGTGAAGCCGCTGGAGCTCGTGTCACTTGTCCCTCCTCGATGACACCTCGATTTCCCCCACAGCAGCTGGGGCTTCTCTGCCTTGAGCTGATGGGCACCAGGGGAAGGGACATGGGGGCAAAGCTTGAACCGAGCCCCACATTTCTCCATCGTGGGACCTTTTGACATTTCAAACCTCATTTTTGTTCCAATCTGGGGTGGGAACAAAGAAACTCGAAGAGGTTGTCAAGAGGTAAAACCCTCTAGGAGCGGCGGGGGGACCCTTCTACCCCCTTGTTTTACATTTAAGCACTAACCTGGCTCCTTACATCTCGAAACATCTGATGCTATCTCACAGATCAAAGCCGCCTTGTTTGGGTTGTAATGAAGTGTCAGACTGCTTCCTTGCAACACCAACGGGAGACACTTTGATCTGCAAAACAAGATGCTGAAGAGCCCTCCTAGCAAGGGCTCTTCAAGTTTTAGCAGCCGTGGGGTATCTGAAGTCTGACATTGTTTCATCCTGTGACTTTCTGAGCTGACGGCGTGCGTTGCTGTCACACCTAGGCCAGGGATCGAGTGAGAATCATTTAAAACAAAACAACGCTGAGCTGGAGAACTAAAATAATGCGTTTTCTAACAGTTTCCAAAACGATTTTTTTTTTTTTTTCCCTTTTCCAGAGGGCTCGTTTCCATGGGAAATGTTATCAGTGCCAATGTGAACTCTCCACAAAATGTCAGCTTGTCTGAAAGATTTGCAACAGAGAATTGTTTGGGGAAATAAATAAATAAATAAATAAATAAATAAATAAATAAATAAATTTCTGGGCAGCTCAGCTGGAGGGTGCTGCCTGCAGTCCCGCTCCCTTGGCCTTGCTGTCCCCATCCTGTCCCGTGTAACCCACCCTGGGGGCCGTGCAGGGCCCACCCTGGCTTTGGGGACCCCCTTGTCCCCGTTGGGGCCAGCTAACGCGGCTCTCTGCTCGGCTGCAGGCTCAGCGCTGGCGCAATGAGAACTACGAGAGGCCGGTGGACCTGGAGGGCTCCGGGGACGATGACCCCTTTGGGGACGATGAACTGGATGATGTCTACTCGGGCTCTGGCTCGGGCTGTGAGTAGCTGAAGGGCTCCTGGGAAAGGGTGCTGGGCCATGGGAACCTGGCCCTGGGTGCTGGGGGGAGCAGATTGCCCCTTGCCCACCTCCAGAGCAGCCCCCCTGCCCTCTCCTGGCCCAAAGCAAAAGGAAACGGTCCCAAAAGTTGGGCTCGAGTGACTCCATTTCCCAGGTAGGTCTCTGGCCCTACCAGGCAGGATTAGCCCTCCCCTGATAGCCCGTGCTGGTGCTTTAGGGGTTTCATTGACCCCAGAGGGGGGCTTTGGCCAGCACCTGGGAGGTTGCAGCCCTTGGTTCCTGCTGAGCCCACCACAGGTCCATGGCCCCTGGTTTTTGGGTGCTGAGGCCACGCGGGTGTCAGCCCTGGGAAGTGCCTGCCTCACCCTTTGCTCTCCTTCCCCCTTTCAGACTTCGAGCAGGAGTCGGGGCTGGAGACGGCCGTCAGCCTCACCACGGACACGTCCGTCACGCTCCCCACCACGGCAGCCGCGCTGCCCGTCACCGCGGTGCAGCCCGTGGCGACTCCCTTTGAAACGTCCCCCACCGAGGACACCGTCCCCGAGCAGACCACCGGCGCCTCGTACGTCCCCAGGGTGACGGAGGCACCAGTGATCCCCAGCTGGAAGGCCACCACCACCAGCACCACTGCCAGCGAGGCCCCCAGCACCACCACCACCACCACCACCACCACCACAGCTGCCACCACCACCACCACGGCCACCACCACCACCACGGCCACCACCACCAGCACCACCACTGTGGCCACCGCCAAGCCCACCACCGTCCGGAGGTTCCTGCCCCCCTTTGTCACCAAGGCGGCCACCATGCGGGCCACCACCCTGGAGATGCCCACCACGTCCGTCCTCGAAACCAGCACGCCGACCGAGGTGGCCACGACACAGCTTGTCCCCTCCAGCACGGCCAAGCCCAGGTCCCTGCCAAAACCAAGCACCTCCAGGACTGCAGACCTCACGGAAAAAAGCACTGCCTTGCCTTCCAGCCCCACCACGCTGCCACCCACAGAAGCCCCCCAGGTAGGAGGCTGGAGCCCTTTTTCCCTGCTGAAGGGCTCGTGGACCACATTTGAAGCCGAGCAGTGGTGACGGGGAGCTTTTGGGGTGGCTCCGTCCTGAGCCAGCTGCTCAGTGGGAGGTCTAGCCGGGTTGGGGTCTTCCCAGCTCTGCAGAGAGTTGAACATTTGGGGAGATGGAAAGGGGAGATGAGAGGGGTGGGGGCAGCTTCTGCACAAGCAGTGATGGGGCTGATGGGGGCACGGTCACCCAGGACGTGCTGCCCCAGAGCATCTTCCCCAGGCAGCAGGAGGGGGAGCAGGGATGGGGTTTGGGGGCTTTCCTCTGGGGTTTGGGGGCAGAGAGGGGCTTTCCTCTGGATGCACTTGCTGAGCTCATCGTACCGCAGCCCGGAGCTGGGAGACCCAAACGCTCTGCAATTACTGCGTGATGGAGCATTTCCAGCCCGCTGGGGGTCCTGAGATGGGGATTTAATCCTCTGCTCCATCTCTCGTTCAGAGCCCCTGAGGGGCCCTTTGAAAACCGCTTTGACTGAGAGGTGGAGTGATTTGTCTAAACTAGTCCCTCTTTTCTGGGTACGTGTAGATGTGTGTAGCGCTCCGGGCTCCCGCTGACCTTCAATTAATCTCTGTCACAAAACCGCGTGCCTGCGGAAGCAGCGAGCCGTGCGCCCGTGCCAGGGGCAGTGTGACACGGAGAGGGCCCCGTCTCGCCCACCCCGGCTTCATCCCCAAAGAGCTCCTTGCTCGTCTGCATTTGTAGGGGTCTGAGGGAGCCGTGAGAGTGGGATGAGGGAGGGGACCCCTGGGGCTCGGGGGGCTCATCCGATGGCATCCGATCCTCAGCCTTGCTGTGGTGCTGTAGCATGACGCCTCGCACCACCTCCTGCCTAGCAAGGAGGTATCTGAAATATTGCAGCCAGCTCTTGGTCTGTGCTGGGGACAGAGCCCAAGCAAGGGTCTGGTACGTGGGACCCCCCTGACTCTCCTTTGGTCTCTGGAGGAAGCCAGAGGTGAGAGCTGGGCACCCGGGTGGGGGCAGGTCAGAATGGTCCTGCTCAGCCCAGGTGGCCTCAGCCTTTTTGGTGACTGCCAAGCTGTGGGGTTGTGCTGCTCTCTGCAGCACAGCCAGCTGCTTCAGCGGGATATCCCCCCCGCCACCCCATCCCCGGTGTTGTGGTGTCCTTCCTCCAGCCACACTGGTGCTGCTGGAGGCAGGAACCACCTGCAGCTCCTTGTCCCCTGCTCCACCTTGTCCTTTCTCCCAGGTGGAGCCCGGGGAGGTGTCGACGGTCCTCGACAGCGACCTGGAAGTCCCGGTCAGCAGTGGCCCCAGCGGGGACTTCGAGATCCGGGAGGAGGAGGAGACAACTCGTCCCGAGCTGGGCAATGAGGTGGTGGCTGTGGTGACGCCGCCATCGGCACCGGGGCTGGGCAGGAACGTGGAACCGGGGCTCATCGACAACACGATAGAGTCGGGCAGCTCGGCCGCTCAGCTCCCCCAGAAGAACATCCTGGAGAGGAAGGAGGTGTTGATAGGTGAGAGCGGAGGTGGTGGGCTGGGGGGGGATGGAAGGCCCCCAGGAGAGGGCTTGGTCTTAATCAGGGTGCTGGGGCGGTGCTGAGCCCGGGATAACTTGCTGTCACCCGCCGAAATAGACACCTCGAGTGCCTGTACTGGGGGCTCCCTGGGGTCTTCCCGTCTTTGCAGGGAGAGTGTGGAGCTGTGCACAGTTTGTGTTTGCTAGCAGGAGTTTTATGGGAAGAAATAGGATATTTTAGGGAAAAGATGTCCTATGGTGATGGCTGAATGCCACTTGGCCACCTCAACCACAGGGGAGGACAGACGTACCCTGCTCCTTTGGGTCCTGCCCATCCATCAGCATCACGAAGATGTTGCAGCCCCTTGAATCATGCTGTTCCATGAGATCAATGCCTTCACTTTGAGTTTAAGCATGGCTTCATCTCCCAAAGCACACGGCAAGCATCCAGCAGGGTTCCCCCAGTTGTTTGCTGCGCGCGGCGGTGCCGCGTCCCCCTCTGACAGCCGTGCCACCTTTCTGTTGCAGCGGTGATCGTGGGCGGCGTGGTGGGAGCCCTCTTTGCTGCCTTCCTCGTCATGCTGCTCATCTACCGGATGAAGAAGAAGGACGAGGGCAGCTACACGCTGGAGGAACCCAAGCAAGCCAACGTCACCTACCAGAAGCCGGACAAGCAGGAGGAGTTTTACGCGTAGGACAAGAGCCCGGCGTGCCTCGCGCTCCCCTTCCTGCTCCAAACTCTCCCTTCTCCTCTCCTCCATCCCGTCTCTCTCTTTCTCTCTCTCTCTTTTGGATCAGACTGTGAATTTAAAAAGCAAAAAAAAAAAAAAAATGCAAAAGGAGAAACTGCATCTTCGGCATGAGGGACGCGCCGCGTTGCGGACGGCGGCTGGAGCTTTTCCCACCACCACAACGACTCTGGGATCCGGACACCTTTTACCAGCCCTGGGGCGCAGGGGGGTTGGCTTGGATTTATCTTTTTTTTTTTTTTTTTTTTTTTTTTCCTCCTGTTGGAGAGGAGGGAGGTTTCTTTCCCTCTCTCTCTCTCTTTTTTTTTTTTTATTATTATTATTTTTTATTATTTTTGCAGTGGGGCTGGTTGCTTGGCAGGAATTTCCTTGCTCCCCGCTTCTGTTTGACAAGAGGATGCGACTCTCAGATACGCTTCAAACCTTGAAAAAAGCACAAGGGGCCGGAATACCTGCAGCCCCGGGCTTTGCTCTTGGAGTGGGGGAAGACAAAATGAACACCACCACGGCCAGTACAGGGGGAGCGACGGAGCCAGCTCGCCCCTTCGAGCACCAAGGAGCCACCTTTGGGTGCCTCGTGCGGCACCACCCTGGCCACTGCCACCCTCCTCAGCTGCACCGAGCACGGCCGGAGACCCGACAGCTCCGTGGTGTCGGTGGTGGAGGGGTGGCTGGAGAAGGGACCGTGCTTTTGGGTGGCTGGAGACGGGACCGTGCTTTTGCTGGGTTCTCACTGTGACCAATAAACCTCGGCTTGCGCAGCCCCACCGGCGGCTCTGGTTTTCAGGCGAGGGACGGCGCTCGGTGGGGGCCTGGCAGGGAGGAAAAGGGGAAGCGGAGAAGCTGTTCGTGCCGGGGTGATGCCTAACGCAGCTCGGCCAGCCGTGAGACGCAGCAGCGGGGAAGAAGCAGAGGCAATAAATCGCAGGGGGTCTGCATCAGGCGGGGCAGAGTGGTGGCTCAAAGGGGGGGCAGCTCAGCTGCTCTGCTTTGGCGAGCCCCAGCACCGAGCATTTCTGTTCCTTTTGTTGTTGCCAAAATCCCAGCACCAGCCACGGGGCCGGGGCTCAGCTCGGGGTGCTGGGAGCCACCATCACCGAGCAGTGGTTTCCCTTCAGATGGTCCCCAGGGCGCAGAGCAGCAGGGCCTGATCCAGACCCCCCCAGCCACGCCTTCGAGAAAGGCTGGGTTTTGGAGCAAGCCCTCTGCGCAGAAAAGTCAATTAGATATTTCAATTACTTGGCTTTTAATTAGCTGAAGCACTGCTCGCCGTGCAGTCAAGGCTCTTGGTTTTAATGATGGTTGCGATCTCGGTGGTGTCCCGTGGAGGCCTTGGCTTCGCTCTTAGAGCAATTTAAACCAGAAAACAACAGAAAAATCGGTTACTTTGACTCTGTTGCATCAAAAATTAACCTGCACAGACACGGAGACACTTGGCCCCCCTCAGGGCGTTAGAAGGATTTATCACCCTGGTGGAGGCTGCCAGACAGCAGAGCTTCTTGCCATGTTAGGAATTTGACGGGCCAAACGCATATATTTTATATATATATATACACACTCGCATACATACACAGTTATATATATATATGAAATGAAATCCCTGTACATTTTTGTTGCACTGCATCTGATGGCTGGGAGGGACGTGGTGACTGTGCCGAGCTGAGGTTTGGTACCTGCGATCGGTCCCTGAGCTCCAAACACCGACCTGGGCTGATTTCGGGGTAGGGAGCAGAGTCCCCGTGCACAGGCCAGCTTTAATAATGCCACGTTTAGAGATGTCAGCCTCAAAACAGTCACCCTTTTGGTTGAGTTTGGGGAAGACTGTGCTGTTGGGTGCCTGGGGTGGTGATGCTGAAAGGCGGGGGGTGGTGTACGTACACCCAGAGGCAGCGTGCGTGCCAGCGTGAGGATGAGGATGCTCTGAAAGGGGACCACGTGGCCGAGGAAGGCTGGTGCCTGCTCCAAGGCCGCTTTCTCTGAGCTGCTCGAAGGGGAGAGTTTGATGGCTGAGTGTGTCTGGTCCCGTTGGGATCACGCGAAGGGCCCCAGCTCTTGGTGCGTGGCAGAAATCAAGCTTCACGGCACCGTGAGCTGGGCATGGCAATTATCAAAGCCACCCAAAACCACCATCTTTTGGAATAACATGGGCTTAATCTTGTGAGCTTTTTTTTTTTTTTTTAAAAAAAAAAACACAAACTCCCAGCTTAATCTTTTAAATGCTGCTTTTCTTAGCTGCTTCCCTAATCTTCTTCATTCCATTTTTTCCCCTTTAATAGTCTGAACTTCTATAATACAATTTTTTATTCACTCAAGCTTAACCTCAGCTCTCTCAGCTGGTGTTAAGTTGTAATCCTGGCACTTAAATCCGTGACAGTTCCACAAGTGAGGACGGCGGGCGGGGAGAGGAGGCTGGGCAGCACTTCCTCGTAGTCATTAAAAGCAGGAGACCACCACGGGCAAAATAAAGGTGAAGTCAATTAAACCGACAATTAGAATTGACCGAAGTCAGTTCATTGTCCGCTTCTCCCATGCAGTTGCTGTATTGCTCAAGGAATTGTCTGGTCTCAAGGAGGCATCCTTTGGGGTCTGGTTTGGTCTGGAGCTAACCCCGAAGGAGCCCTTCCTGCTGCCTGGCTCCCCAGCAGGGGCTGCAGCATCTCGGTGTTTTTTTTTTGAGGGAAAACCCAGCTACAAAAACTGCCTCTTCCATCAGCTCGCTGTGATGGGGTTGGACAAACCCCAGGGATACCCTGGTGCCTGCTGCAGCTGCTGGGGGGGCCTCAGCTGGTGGCAGCACCCAGCCCCGGGGGGTGTTTGCAGGCCTGGGAGTGGGTCACCCCTCTCCTTCCTCTGCAACCTCTTTGCGTTCGGACCTTCCAAAAATAAGCAGCAGGACCTGGCACATGTTGCTTTGCCTCTAAATTTCCCATTCTCACCCCGTTTTGCCTGGTGGGTGGGTGACAAAGCGCACCCATCTTTGCTCCATGCAAACCTTGGCTCCTGTTCCCAAGAGTTATCCAACGTCTGCCGAGAGCCACCAGCACGGAGCCTGTGCCGGGAGCAAACCCATCCACTAAAAACAGAAAAAAAATATATTATTATTTTTTTCCCTACCACCCTTTTCATGGTTATAACAGTTTCTGGGCTTGGGGCTTTCCAGGAGGCTCCGGCAGCTCCCAAAGTGACGTGGGGTTTCCACCTCTGAAACATTTGTCTGGTTAACCGGTGTCACGGCTGCGCTCGAGGCGGCGGGGATGTGTGTGGCGTGCGTGTATGTATGTATATATATGTGTATGTAATTAATATATATGTATATATGTATATACGTGTGTGTGCAAAGCACGCACGCGTGCACAGCTTCAATGCAAACTGCACCTCATGGGGAGGAGGCGGTGCTGGGGGTGCAGGATTTGTCCCTGCGTGCCCGGCTCCTTCCTTCACCCCAGCTACGGGAGCGAGGGCCGGATCCTGCCCCCTCGGCTCTGCCAGGGCTGGGGGAAGGAGCCCTTTGCCGCCTGCCCCTTTCCCTGGTCGGAGCCGAAACGGAGCCCGAGGGGGCAGCGAAGCCCCAGGAAGGGCAGCGAGGCTGCGCTGCTTCGCCCCACGAACCTGTGCCTGCAGCTCCGCGGCCGCACCCACGCTCCGGCTCCATAGAGATGTCTCGGTCTGGAGCGCACATAGTTTTGGGCTTTGGTTTTTTATAACTTTTTATTATTTTGCTAAAAAAATAAAAAACTCACCCTAGGAGACGCCCGCGCAATGCCCAGATTTACCCCCCACACCTTGCAGACAGCTCCATCGCTGCATTTCCAAAGACCTCAAGGGTACCAGCGACATCAATCACCCCTGTTCGGGGTCCCCCTGGTCTAAGTCATAAATGTACAGCCGACAATCAAACCCGACAGAAATGCTGACTTTAGAAAAAACACGTACCCATTGCAGTTTGATAGAACTTTTTAAAATCACGTGCTTATCTCTCACCAACGCTCACCACCATGTTGCCAGGATAAATCACCGCCCATCGGTTCTTCTGTAAATAAACACGAGACATTCTTGTATAAATTAAAATGAAAAAAAAATAAAAAAAAATATACAAAAATTCCATTGATATATGTCCAAAAAATATCCCTTTCCAGAAGATTTAAATAATTCAAAGAAAAAGGAAAACCTAACAACAAGTGAGCCCCACTTTACTTTTTCTTTGGAGCTGGTTTAAATTCCCAATAGGAGAATGAAAAATCTTTAACAGTAGAAGAAAACTACAAGTGTTTTACCTTTCAGTGACTATGGGAGGGAAAAAATGCATGTAAATATTTTTAATAGGAAACATATCTTAAACAGAACTTCTTTTTGTATGTACATAACTCTTCTAGAGTTTAGTACTTAAAATGCTTCATAGTGTCTGTTTAAAAACAAAAAAATAAAATGTTTGTTAATTGTTTTTGTTCTTACTCAATGGCCAAAACTTTAAAAATAATAAAAAAGACTATAAAAAATAATCTTTGCCAATGGATCTAGCACTGTAATGGTACTGTCTATTTTTTTTAATTATTTCTGTGCTGTGCCCATTTATAAAAGGAAAAAAAAAAAAAAAAAAAAACAAAGAACAAAAAATAAAGTCATTTAAACATTATCTGCCCAGGGCTTCGCCTGCTTTCTTGCTGCCGACCGCCTGCCCCGGCTTTTTGTCGTGCCGAGGGGCTGCGGGCGAAGGGAGATGTCACTCGCTCTCGGTGTGATGCTGTCAGGCGAGGGCTGGTGGATAATTAATTAAAGGTCTCCATGGCAACGCTGCAGGGATGCTGACGAGCCGGCAGCAGTGGGAGCCACCCCAGCGGTGCCCGTTGATGCAGGACCGGGGTGCAGGGGGGCTGCGAGCACTGCGGGTGTCCCCAGAGCTGCCGAGAGCCAGGCTGCGGCCACCACGTCCCCAAGGGCCACCAGTGTCACCAGCGAGCGGCTGAGCACTGGGAGCTGCTGGGGGTGAGCCCACAGCAAAGGGGCTCCCCATCCCTGGGGTGTCCTCCTGGGGCCCCCCCACTGTCCCAGGTCTTTGGGGGGTCTCTGGCTCTGCTGAGCCCTCCTGCTCCAGCCACGCACCTCTCCGTGCGCGGGAGGTGGAAGGAAGCGTCCTCGCCTGCTGGCCTCAGGTCCCGCTCTCCTTTCCAAAGCAATTCCTGGAAGCGAATGTGGTGAGAGGTTTGGCAGCGATGTGCTGGCCTCCGTAAAGAGCCTTGGCTGTGTTTAACCAGCTCTCTTGCATTGCAGAGGACAGACCTCCACGGCTGCAGCGGTGGCACTGAGAGCCAGGGCAATGCCACCACCGGCATGGGCTGGGGACCTCAGCAGTTCCCCATCTTCCCCAGCCCCTCTGCACACCCCAGAGCTGCCCTCAGCATCTCGCTGCCTCCAGAAGCATCTCACATTCAGCAGGGCCACCCATTTGGGCTGTCAAACCGTCCCCAGACCCAGCAGCAATGACTTCAGCCAGCTGCTGCTACGAGCTATGGGAATAACTGCTCAGGGGGAGGTATTGGTATTCGGGCTGGAACAGGCTCTAATTATATCCCCGTTCCTTTTTTTTTTTTTTTTTTTTTCCCCCAACAGCTGTATAGAAATGTTCCCTTCCCGCAGCACCCTTGCAGCCCCCCAGGATTTGGGAGGACGACCCCAAACAGCCCCAGTGGTTGTGTTTCTTTTGCAGTAAAACAAGCATCCAATGCAGCATCCAAGAATAATAATCTATTTGGGGCTTCATCTTGCAAATTAACAGGTGGTGGGCACTAACTCCTTGGTTCACAGGCTTTTGGGCAGCCACACGAGAACAGCACCGATGCTCAGCTGAGTGCCCAGTGCTGAACACCTCGTGGGACACAGCTGGGAAAGGTCCTCAGACACCAGCCCTGAACGAGCACAGAGATTGTCACCACCGTCTGGGCAACCTGTCCCCAGAGTCTTCAATAACTGGGACGATCACTGAATCTATGCTTTAAAAATATGTATTGCCAAAGATGCCCATTTTAGGGGTAAAACACCCTGATCATGAGGACTCCAGCTCAGCCTGAGCTTGGGAAGGGGAGGCCCTGGCTGATATGCAGCTCCTGGAACCTGAGATAGGAATAAATAACCCTAAAGCAATAATGACAAGCTCATTAGCTGAAATACAGCAATCCCTTCCAGTCGGTTTTAAGAGATTTCTGAAAGCACTGAAATGATTTGTTTGGTACTAACGGGCTCCAGATGGAGTGGGAAGAGGCTCTCAGCCTTCAAAGGAAAGAATTAAATAGCAGCAAGCCAAAGGGTTAATGTTGGGCTTGGCTTTTCAGGCTCTTTGATGATGGGGGCTCTCACAATTTGCTTGCCCAATGTCTGGGAAAGGGAACTGGAGGACCTGGGATGATTTGCCTTGAGGATAAGAGCGACGAGCAGTTCGCAGAAGATGGGAGGGAGCAGCTCCCATGTCTGCTCCCGTGCTCGGACAAGGAAGCAGAAAGGCAGCAAGGTCAAACCAGGCACCGAGGTCCACGTGGGGCAAGGCTCAGCCCCAAGGGCTCGCCAAGTCACAGAGAAGCACAGATACAGGCCAGGCGCTAAATCAGGACCTGAGGCATGAGTGAGCCACCAAGGCGAGATGTTTTCAAACCACCTGAAGCCAATAAAACATCTTAAAAGCCTGGCTGAGCCAGCTGGAAGCGTTCATTCCCTTTGAAGACCCATGAAGACATTTCCAAGAAGGTGGGAAGGGATGAACCAGGGTGCTTCGAGCCTCCCAATCTGCTTTAAAAACTAGAAAAATATCGGATGAAGTTAACACACTGCTTGGAAGCGCCCTGAAGAAAACAAGGACATCGATCTTGACAGACTTGTCAGGAACTGAGGCATCAAATCAATCAAACATCCTTTGGTGAGTGGGAGCCCTGCTCTGCACAGAGACAAGGACCCGTCTGTGTCAAACACGGCCAGGCCAACGAGGTTTTGTCTCACAGGGGACCTTTGTCTGCGTGCAGCTCTTGTAGGATGGGTGAAAAACCAGTTGGTGAGGTACCCAGGGAGTGCTTATCAGCAGCTCCCTGTCAAAACAGATGTATGGATTGAGTGGGCATCCAGACAGGGGCTCTCCTGGGGGCAAATGCGTCCAATATTTTCATTAACAGTTGAATGATGACATAACAAGGATGATTATTGAATTTGCAGACGATACCTCGCTGGAAGGGACAGCGAGTACGTTGGAGGACAGGGCTGGAATGCCAAATGATCCTAATAAATCGGAGAGATCAAATGGAAAATACCACCTCCATGATCAATCAAGAGGTCAGTACCACCAGAGGATAATTCGCCGTGGTCTGTCCAAGAATCCAATGAAGGAACCTTGAGAAGGTGATTTGTCCTACCTGCCCCTTTGCAGAACACAGCAGGGTTCAAGAGATTTACTTCAAAGCAGCCTAATGTAGCCTAAAAATTGGAACATAACATTTACTTCTCAGCAAAGAAAGGAGGAGAGGAGAACCCTCCTCCCTGCCCTCGGGAGAAGCAGACCCCAGCATCAGGAGGCTCCTCCAAAGTGTGCTGGCTTCGGTGAACCCCATTCCCCTCTGCAGAGGAGACTGGGGAGATGAATTTCCCCAAAAGTTCAGGTATTGAGGAATGAAGGCAGGGATGGGCTGTTGTGCCCAGCGAGGACCCGGCCACCACCTGCTCCCACCCCGCTGCACAGACACGGAGGGTCCTCCCCTGCATCCTTCTCCCCCAGCTCCCTGGCAGCCCTAATGCCAAATGCACAAAGCCTCATTTCACATCCCTCTGTGCTGCTGTAAATAAGATAACCCCGCATCCTCACTCCCATCATCTCCTATTTCCTCCAAGGTCCCTCCCACGAAGCTCACCTCTGGGGCTCAGCAAATCCCACTGCATCCTCCCTGGTTTTCTCTTTTTGTAGCTCCCGGACACTTTCCCCCGCATTCCAAGGACAGGAAGTTCTTTTCTAAAAATGCAAAATAAAACCCCAGCAGAGAATGACCGGATAAAACTCCTTGTCCTGCTCTGAGAGATGGGACTGCCCTGATGGGAGCGATGGCTATCTGGGCACGGCGGACACCAGCGGCTCCAGAATGCCGCCTCGGAGTATTTTTGGTCTATTGTACAGGATTCGAGGCAAAGAGCAGCCTATTCCTGCTCTGCGTGACGACATTTCCCAAGCACCAGCAGATATTAATAGTCGCCAACACAGCAACCTAATAAACCTTTCCTATTATTTACCTACTTTGGGCCAATCGACATCTGTAAAGGCACCTTTGGGGTTTGCTCCCGTGTCCCTCACCTACTCAGACGTATTTCCTACCCTCTGCAAACCAGCCGCTGTTTTTCCCAGGGCTGCAGCCATCCCCGTGATGGGTGGACAGGACAGTTTGCCCTGTGTCCTACATGGCAGCGGATGGAGAAGTCCATGGGGAGATATTTCCTCCCATAGAAAGGTGCAGAGAATGAGCATTCTGCCCAGGACTGCTGGAGCCGGGACATTTGGTGCTTTGATTTGCACTCAATGAGAAATTCTGCTGTGTGACAATCTGTGCTCAGCCTAATGAGGAACAGAGCCAATTAAAAATAATAGGGATCCTGTGCTACTGCCTGTAACAAAATAATAACAATAATAAAAAAGGTTAAATCAATTGAAGTGTTTCATTTAGATAGAGTCCAAACATCCCAATCTGATTCTGGCTTTCTCATTATTTTATTTATTTTTTGCAATCATTTCTTATCCACACTAAGCCATTGGGAACGCTGAGCTGGAACAGCTGGTTCTGATGAGACCCAGACCAAATTTCCTCCCTGCCATTGGTTTCCAGAGGAAAACACGAGCAGCCCCCCTCCTCCCTCCTCAGAGGACATTTCCTGATGCGACCATGGGATTTCTCCCTGGACCCGGCCCACTGAGTTGCAGTAAGCCTGTTCATCTGCCACAGCTTGAATTTTGGGAAGGGGTCGTGCCAGAGGCTGGGGAGCTCTCCTGCAGGCCTGGTACAAGTAAGCTTACCTGGCAAGGGGAAGAGCTGGGCAATTCTGCTTGCATCCTACCACAGGAACCACCAGAAATTTGCAAAGGCTTGGAGAAGCTCTTAGAGGAGTCCCTAGTCATCTCCCACCCAGCTTTGTGTTTTGTGCCTTTCACTGACCTTTCACAGCTGTTCCATTTGAACATAACGAAGCTCTGTGAAATATGTGCTTTTTATTATTATTATTATTTATTATTTTTTCTTTTCTCTGTTTGTTTGTTTTGTTGTCCTTTATTCCCTCCCCTACATCTTCCACAAACATCCCTGGCTGTTATCTATTTCTGGATGCAAGGAATTAACACCTCTATTTGCATTTTACCTTAATTTGGCCTGAGTTAAAAGTGATTTCAGGGTAATTGGATAATGAGGAGGCTTTCATCAGTCAAGCCTGGAGCAAGCCTCTGCACACAGGTCATGGGAAAGGCTCAGATGAGCACCCTGGCACCCATGGGTGCTCTCCAGACAGCTGCAGGGTGAGGAAGATGAGGGTCTGTGGAATTCAGGGAGATTGCTGGTACAAACCCCAGGCAGCACGCCTAACCCAAGAGGGTTTCGTTGAGCTGGAGTAGGTTTTTTGCTGGAGGTGTTTCTTTAGCTTCCTTTTAGCTTTTTGTTGGGGAAACTGAGGCACAGGCACTGATTTCTCTCTAACCCCCAAATTTCTTTGATAGCATCAGGTGGGGACAGAAATGGTTCCTTGTGCTGGTCTCTGAAGTGCAGCTGAAAGTTTCTTTGTGTCTGCGAGCAGCTAGGAGTTAACTCCTGCTCAGGAAGACGGGGTCTTATGCCCAGCCTGGGGCTCGGGTTTCAGCCTGAATCCCTGTTATTGCACCCCAGGGTATTTCCAGTCCAGAACAGCTCAAGGCAATGAGTTCAGCAGCTAAAATCTGCGGAAAAGCTCTAAAAGCAGGCAGGTTTGGGGGCACTTCACGGCTGTGTGTTTTGCATGAAGAGTGGTGCCCTGAGAAGGTCTGGTGTTAAATGGTGTCCGTGGGCTGATACGAGGAGTTGGGGTGGGTCAGGCCGAGAGAGCTGCACCTCGATGTGTGTGCACACAGCCTGGGGGACAGCAGCACCCACAGCCCGCGTCCTCCTGCTGCACTTTGTGCCACAGCCTTCCCATCTCACCTGCCTTTCTGTCTCTGCTCTGATAGAGCACCTCTCCCACCCTCCCAGTGCCCAAGACCTTGGGCAAAACACCCGAGGCAATGAGACCTGAGCCAAAATCTGTTCACTGCATGCAATTCTCATCACCTGCATCACTGCAAAGAAGAGGAGCCAAGAAAGGTTGTTGGGGTGCTTGGGGAACTTGGACTGTTTTTTTTTTTTTTTTTTTTTTCCTTTTTTTTTTTTTTTTTTTTTTTTTTTTTCTGAAGCTGCAGAAACCTGTGTTTAATCCTGTGAACAGAGGCTGAACAGGAGGAAGGCTGCTTTTCCGAATGGCATCCAAAGCGCTGACGCTAGGGAGGGACAAGAGCTATTTAAGCTTAAAGGCAATAATTAGCAAATAAGCATGTATAAACTCACATAAATACACTTAAACTAGAAGATACGAGTTTCCAAAAAACAAAACAAAACAAAACACCCAAGCAGAGAGGGCTGGAGCAGGCTCTGATGGGGAGCTGGGATGCTGGAACCAGGGGCAGGTCATGGGGGAAGTCCTGGGCAGGGCCCTGGTGCTGTGCTGCTTCTCCCCACTGGGAGGGTTTAGCTTTGATAATCCTGAAAAGTCCCAAATCACAGCGCCACCTCGGAGAGTGTGGGGTGGTAATCGAGTTGCATTTCAGAACGGTTTGTCATCTTAAAATGGGAAGCCAATCTTGTGTCATCAGTGCAGATGACATACTGCACCGTTTCAACCAGATTCAAGACATGACTGCAATGTTCCCATTAAGCAAGGCAGTGAACTAGATCATTCCCTTAAAAAGTGTCGGTTTTGTTGAATGTTAATTGTGTGAGGAAAATGAAACCTGGTTTTTGATGTCTGTCATGAAGAAGACAAGGCATCATGAGCTTAAATTACAGCAAGAGGGATCCAGGTTACTTAGGAATAATTCCAACCTAGAGGAAGGGAGAGAGGAGCAGAGGCTAGGTTGTCTGAGGGCGTGGTGGGATGGCCACCAGTTAGCCTTTCAGGGACTGTTAAGGATTCTTTCTGGTTTAAATTTCCATATTTCTACAACATTTGTGTAGGAAAGCAACTGTTATGCGCCTCCATCAAAGCTGTGTCCTTTCCTGAAATGAGGGGGAAATGGAGATTGCAATGAAACAGCTGCTCCCCAGCCACCTTTAAAACACCTCAAATTTCACCTTGTTTTGTCAATTCTGGGTGAGGTGAAGGCAGAGAGGGGCAGAACCCTCACGTTCACAGCCCAAGGACATTGCTCCCAATAAATCATCTCCTGCAGCAGGTGCTGAGGGCGGTGGGTGGACAGGCCAGAGGCCATTTGACTTTTATTATTTAACAGATTAAAAATAAAGCCAGGGGTTACATGGACACCACCCTGCTTCTTTAAAAGCAGTGGACGGTACCTTGCCTCCATCAGCCTGCAAGGAGATGAGCAGATGGAAAGGCAAAAGGGGAGAGGAAAGCTTTTAGCATCCTTCACGATGTCTCACCAGGCACTCAGCAGTGACAATTACTGAGCAGGTAATGAAGACAGAGCAGAAACACTGGTTTGCTGCTTGTGGAGAACAAAAGAAATCCCCCCCTCCCCCTTTATTTTATTTTATTTTTCCTTCCCATAGATCAGGGCAAACAAACAGCTTCTTTAACAATGAAATCTGCCTTGATGTGCCCAAGATAGGATGTCTCCTGCTGGGACGAGGTGGTCAGCGGATGGCAGGCAGTTTTTCTTTATCACCAGCCCCACACAGCAAAGACTCTCTCCCCTGGCAAATGTTCTGGAGGCTGCCAGATCAAATACTTTGCAAAGAGATTTAGTGTGTGAAAGGAAAATGTTGAAGGCTTCTCCCTCCTCGTTGCCGTAGCTTTGAGCATCTCAGAGCCCCCAGACTGTTCTGGGATGTGGCTGTGTCCTTCCTGAGGGAGCTGGGGGGGAGGACAGAGCAGAAACAAATCCCCGTAGCTGCAGTTGTTTCAACAAAAGAGAAAAAAAAATCTCCATTCCCCCTACATCAGAGGAAGCATTAAAGGAGCAGCAAAAGCAAAGCCTGGGCTTTCATGCCTGGCTCTGGTAAGATCCTGCTCCTCAAGGCCTTTTCAGACGTCTCTGGAAGGCTCAGACTTTTTTCCTTACTGGAGCCCTGGATCTTTCACTTAGAGGAGAAGTTTGGAATGAAAATTGGGCTGGAAGGATTAATTGCGGCTGGCAGAGGGGAGTGCAGGGGAGGTGAGCCGCTGAGGTTTCAGGCTGGCCAGCGACGAGGTAATTTAGTGGGAGGTGATGCATACAAGTTTCTGGCTGGCAGAGAAGAGGGTAATTTAGTGAGAGTTGATCCCTTGAGGTTTTTGCTGGACAGAGAAGAGAATAACTGCAAGGAGGAGACTCATGGGCGGGTTGCTCTAGTTTCAAGCTTCATAGTAAGTTCCCTTTATAACTTAGGGACTTTATAACTCAACGTCTTCCCCTGCTGACTCTTTCATTTGCTATTTCAGATGCCTGATTAAAGAGCAGCTCTTTGAGGATGCTGAATGGCTCGGGGGCACAGGAAGGGGGAACAGAGGCTTTCTGTACCCCACGGTACCCCCTGGGCAGGGTGTCAGAAGGGGCTGCCAGCTCGTGGTCCTCCTCCCTGGGGCTCTGCTGCTGTTTTGTAAAAAAACACCAGTGCAGCCAGTCTCAGCAAAGGGGCTGGGCTGCCTTGTCTGCTGCTCATGGAAAAGGTGGTCCCCGGGCACCTCTCTGGGTCTGATGTTTCGTTCTGCTCCACTGGAGTGAGAATTTCAGCCTCGCCAGGCAGCTCGGAGCACTTGAGCTGTGCTTTCCAACAGCAGGAGGACAGGCACAGACCTCTGATTTCCTGGAGATGTTGTGGACAGACCCTGTGCTCTAACCAAAGGAGGGAAGATTTCTCTGTAGCTGGCACTTCCATCGTCCTTTCCTCCTGTGGGAGTCGTCAGGAGTCCAAGGAAAGCTAAATCTTTATGGCAGCCTCCCCCTCAGAATGTTCTTCTGACCTACTTTTCACAACACCTGTAGGAAAATGATATCCCTGAGACTTCTTACCCCTTCTCAGATGGCGTTGAAGTCAGCCAGCAGGTTTGCAAGTTACTCAGGACAGGCAGAAGCAGTAGGAGTAGCTAGTGTGACTGTGCACCCTGTACCCAGCAGGGAGGAGGCTCAGGGGATGCTCTGGTCATCCAGCTCTCCTGTCCCAGACTCAGTTCCAGACATACATGGACAATGCTTTGGCAGAGACCGACTCCTGTAGCCCCAGCCCCAAATCACGCTTCGTTTATCTTCCTGCTTGCAGGACACTCACAGCCAACCTTCGTTTCCCTCCTCCCACGGGGCAGCACCGTGGCTGAGATGCCTCCGAGCACAGCTTTGGATGGGGTGAGATGTCTGGGCTGCAGGGCAGAGCCAAGGGGGGACTCCAGGCACTGTGAGCAAAGTCACAAAGTGCATCAGCAGGATGAAGCCTCACAGGCTCACTAGGGCTAAGACCACCCCAAGCTTTGGCTATTTACATGTTAGATGTCTGTTTTATGAAGCTATCCAATTCCCCTTTGTTTAGGAGAGGGGCATTTCAGGAGTGTGTCTGAAACAAAGGGGCTCAGAGGTCCTCTGGCATTGCTTCTTCTTGGGGAGCAGCTCTTCACGCAGCACCTAGTGTAAGAGGGCCCTAATCCCTTGAGACGTTTCTAGATACTGCTGTCAGATGGGTAGTATTTATATTAGATGTGTGTTTTCCTAAGTATCAATATCCATCAAACGTCATTTCAGAACATCCCACCAAAGCCTAATTTTGCAACAGTTTTTCCTACTTCAGCAGCGAGCTCCTGTCTATTTATATACATCTCCTCCACACCTAATAACCACAAGAATAACTAATAGGAAGTGCTTGAAGCATGTCTTAATTAGTCTGACATTAGCAAGCTCCAGTGTCTTTAGTTAATTGATAGATTTTAGCACGATTCAATCTCAGAAAATGAGCGAGTGTTTCATCTGCCTTCATCAGAGGCTGAACAAACAGTGTTCATATATCTCTTGGGGCAAGGGTATTTGACACAAGAGCAATTGATTGAACGGAGAGGAACCACCTCTAAGAGCAGCTGGAGGAGCGTCCTGAACTGCCCTTCATCTGGCCTGCTTTAGGTGAAACTGAATGCAAAGACACTATTTGTGCTTAGCTAATGGCTAGAGGCTTCGTGGAGCAGAGCCAGCACTTGCCTTCAGCAGTTGTACTCTTTGGAGACAAAGTGAATACCCAAGAGACGGACTGGCTCACAGGTGTCACCCAGCAGGCTTGAACTGCTGCTCCACGTCCCTCCCTCCAGCCCATTTTTAAAGCCAACGGCCAAGGTGGGACAAGAGGTGGTGTAGGGATGGAAATTGTTGGTACCGGTGGGGATGGGAAGGGAGATGTGGGCTTCTGAGCAGCTCCTGTGCTGGTCCCTCTCTGGGCTCTCCTCATCCCTGCTTGGCAGCACCCAGCCTGACAGCTATATGAACCTTGCTGGTCTTGGTTTGGATCTGCCCACTACCAGTAGTCATCTCATCCAATAACTCGATAGATTTCTAGCTTTCTAGCCCCCTACAAGCATTGAATGCCCAGTGGGAATGGGCTCACCGTGCTCCAGAGCTCCCAGGGCTTGACCAAGTCATTGCTGGAGGGGACTTGCGTGGTAGGAGAACATCTCCAGTCCACCAAAGGCTGAAGGGGGAAGTGCTGCTCTCGTGGGCATGTCCTGCAGACCCCCTCGCACGTGGCCATCGTGCTACTCCTATCTGCTGGGGATGGCTCCGTGGAGCCAGAAGGATGACACAGAGTAAACAGAGCCAAATATCAATTTTTATCCTGAAGGATATGGCAGGAGCTTGTCCGACCCTTATGGAAAAAGCATTTTCCTGGCAGGTGTAATCCAGTGATGTGCCTTTCCTTCCTGCAGCTCCAAGGAGCCGGCAGCAAAGAGAGACCCCATGGTCTGAGGCAACCCTCAAAGATTTGTTGTGCATTTGCAAAGCAGCTGCTGTGCTGCTGAGCTCATTTCACTGAAAAAAAAAAAAAAAAAAAAAAAAAAAAGGCTCACAAAGAACATCTCAGGCCTATTTGCTCTGGATTTATAATGACGTCTCAGCAAGTTAACCTGGCTTTTGAAAATATTTCCCCTGTGCTGGAGTCTGCAGAGTAAGGGAAGGGGAGATGCTGAAAGCATTTAAAGGAAACCCTACGGGAATGACTCCAGATTTAAGCTCCCATAAAATATGTCTGCTTTTCCAAAACATGCAGAGCCCAATCGTTGTGACAGCAAAGAGGAGGTGAGGGGAATCGGCCAAGTGGAATTGTCTTAATGGCCACTAGAAAAGCAACTGCTGTGTAAATGTTGTAAAATACATTAACAAGCCGGACGCCGCTGTTTTGACAAGCCGCATGTGTAAAAGTCAGAAGAATTCCTTGCAGCACCTTGTTGATGGCACTGAAGGTCTCTGAGGGTGCTTTGAGACCGAATCCCTGTTACATCAAGATAACAGTGGGATGTGCACCCAGCCCGTGTGCTGGGGGTCCCTATTAGGGACGCTTCTTGTCATAATTATTCCTTGATGCTCCATCTGACCTCATTTGTGCAGTCTAACCTCAATGATACCATTTCCATGATGTCTCAGTATTTACTTGATTTAATAATAGGTAGAAAAAGTTTCTTGCACTAGATTGAGGTACCCCGATTATTAGAGCAACTCCCCAGTCAAAGAGAGGAACTTTTCCACCGGCTAAAACAAGTTGTCCCTGAAGTAGCTGGAATTGGGATTCTCAGTTTTGTTTTCTTTTCCTTTTCTCCTGTGATGAGAGAAATGCAATTTCTGATCAAAACTTCTCCTGAGACTGGGCACCGTTCTAAAATCAGTTTCCAATGTGGATTTACTGGTGCTTGACGCCTCAGATAAATTCATCCTGCAGCTGTCCAGTGAGACATTAACAGGTTCTCTTCTCCCAGCCATCTATTTTCATGCAGTTTGTAGCACTGTAACACATTCGAAACTTCTCCCACTTTATCAAAATCTCTGGAAATTAATTGACAGCTTCAAAACTACTAGGAGGAATGGAAAACCAATTGGATTTTCCTAACCGAATGGGCCAAAACAATAGGAAAGTCTACCGAACTCTCTCTGTCGACATTGAATTATTTGCAGCCCAGCCTTCATTCAGCCAAGGAGGGAACCTAATGGAAGCATCACTCCGCTGTACACCAGGGACTGCAGCATTTGCTCTTGCTCATGGCAGATGGGGATTGGAGCTAGAAGGAGAAGCTTCAGGGTGGAAAGTCCTGTGGCCAGACATCCCTATGGGGTCTGCTAGGGGCTGGAAGACCTCCAGGATAGCCCTTCTGTGAGACTGATGCTGGCAGAGGGATTCAGAGCTCCTCTCTCCTCTCACTTACTGCCAAACTCGGGTTGTAGTTGAGATTTTCATCCACGATATCCCCTAGATCAGTTCCTAGTGGTGAACGTGGGGCTTCTCGCAGACCTTCCCCTGGCTGAGTGCCCCACACTGTGGCCTTTGACTGTGCTGGGGGGATCTCCCACCCCGTTTCATGCCTCCCAGGAGCTGGGAAGGAAAGCCTAAACCAAGCATCACGATGCTGTGCACAGCACCCACGTCCCCACGGGTCCCCAACATGTCCCAGAGGCGACCTCGCAGCTTAGGGTCAGCATGGAAATAGGTTTCCAGCCTGTTTGTGGATGCCAATCCCTCTGTTGTGCCCTGTATAGTGGGATCAATGGCAAAAGGATGGTTATCCCTGCGGGCTCAGATGCTCTGCAAGGATCACCGCCTTCTCCAGACACTGCCCGTGGCTGCAGCTGGAAGCCTCCCAGGGACCAGCAGAGCAGAGCGTGGGACTTCTGTGCCATGCCCACCCCAAGAGGCTGTGTCCCCTGCTTGATCCTCCAGCCTTCATCTGGTTTCACCCAAGAGCTGTGGCTACCACAAAAAGAAAAATAGTATTTCTAACAGCTCTTCCCGCACCCTTTGGGCTTTCACGAGCGAGGCTTTGATCGGCACCGCTCGCAAGTGGGCTCCGTGCCAGGCTGATGAGAAGCGAGGAGATTGTAATGAGATTCCTTTTGTAATTCTTGTCAAGGCTCAGAACCAGCGAGCCTCGGTAAATCAGTGGAGCCTTTCGTGTTCCCTGTCTTGATGGAAACATCAGTAGAGAGACACTTGGTGCTAAATTGTCTGCTCGTTGGCAGGTATCCAGTCCTGAGAGCTCGACGAGGGTAGAGAGAAATAGAGGAGGGTAGTGCCCAGGATGAGGCTTTTCCTCCAGCCTTGGGGGCTGGATCCAGCAGTAGTCTGATGGGGCACGTCCCCGAAGAAGGAACGAGCCCTGTAACTCATCTCATACCTGTGGGGCTCTTCGAGCTGACAGGCTCAGAAGCAGAGGTCCAGGCAGGGGTGCAGGGATCGAGCAGTGTCCTCTGCCTCGGTGGTCTCAAAGCTGTTCTCCTTCTTCTTTTCTTGTCCTTGAGCATCAGAATCGCAGCCTGAAGCAGAGGTCTCTAACAGCAGCATCGTGTTTTCTTGGAGTTCAGAGATTGCTATATTAAGTAAAAAGACAGGAGAGATGGAGGCTGGGGTTTAGGGAGGCCCTCAGGACCCCAAAGGTGGTTCCTGAGGCTGCTGCCTTGCCCTGAGGGCACTACAAATCCACATCTTCAGCCCAGCCTTGCTTTGAGTCCCCTTGGAAGCAGGATGGGGCCTCTGGGCACCCGTGGAGCCCAAACCCACACAGCCCATGCTGTGGGGCTGGCCTCAGAGTGGAGGCGATGGTTTGGATACCACTGGGCTTTCTTGGAGCCCTTACCTCCCTTCTGTCCTCTCACCTGCACTAGTCTTGCTCACTGCATTATTTAGGTCTCCTTGCTATGATTTAGAGCACCTCCTCGTTGGCCTGGTGAAAAATGTACCTGGTTAGCACCATCTATTCTGCCTGGATCCATTTCAGGTACGCCTGGCGGTGATGGATGCAGAGAACCGGAGAGCTTTTCTCCTCCCTCTCTCCAGCCCCAGCCTTGGCTGTTGCCTGCCGGAGGATGCCGTTGCATAGGCTTTATTTATTTACCTTTGAGAGGCCATGCATCTTCTCCTGCTGAAATCCCGCCAGCTTTATGAGCCATCCAGCCCCTCCGTGCTTGGCTGACTGAGTGGGTCGAGCCGAGGTGCCGAAATCTCTTGGAATGGAAGGGGATGAGGTGGGCGGACACAGCGGGAGGGCGGAGGAGAAGCTGCCTTTACCTGAGCTGACATTGCCGAGCCAAGACGACTCAATTTGCCGGCCCGCTTGGTAGCCCAGTTCCTCCACACCCCCTCCTGCGACCGGTAATCTGGGGGTAATTAGCTCTGTCTTCTCTCTTGCGGCTGCATGGTGTCTGTTTGTGCTCAGCTCTGATCTGCCGTTTGACAGTTCCCGGTTTGGTGGAAAATGTTGCAATTAAATGCCCCTTAAGGTCAAACTGCATTTCAGGATGGAAAAAAATGGAATAACTCTAACTGGAGCCATGGAGGCGGGTGGGGGGCTCTTTGCACCCTTGCAGGGTCCTGTCATCCCTTCAAGAAGCCCCTGGGTTCTGAGTTGGTTCAAGTCTTTTGGCCAGGCGATGCCTTTCGGGATGTGGTGGCAGGAATTCTGGAAAGGGAATTAAAGCTGCTTGAAAACCTGCTTCTTCCCGGACTCTGACTGAGGTGTGACCTTTCCAGAATATTTCAATATGGCCATATTCCAGCCTGATGCCCCGTGTGCTTCTTGAGCTGGTTCCTCCTCTTGTCCTAAGCCATCACCTACCCCAGCTCACACAACAAAAAATGTTTGCATCGGGACTGCCCCACAGTGCCCCTGATGGGAAGCAGGAGTCAGTCAGGATTTGGAGAACACGCAGAGAAGAACTCCACGCTCCCATGGACTGTGTTTTCTACCTGCGTCCAAAAACCCATTCAATATTTTGGGAATGTTATACTGGAGAAAATCCCAAGTGTTTCCGTGGGACCTCTTGCTATAAAGCTCTGTTTCCCTGGGCTTTGTTCCCACTGCCTGAGCAGCAAACAGCCGCCCGTGAGGCCCTTGCCCACCATTCGCTTCCCCTCCCTCCCGCGCAGGAAAGCGGAGCGCAGCTTTGTGCCGACTGCTGCTCTCCAGATCCCTTTGAACATCATCAGAGCCCCCTTGTTCTGTGTGAGCAGAGCAGGTTTCAATATCCATGAGACTAACCAGGCACTAACAAAAAAAATAAAAAAATAAAAAAATCCCAAGCCACAAACATCTGGGGGAGTTCTCAAAAAAAGAAAGCTCTTCTCTGTTTTTTTTTTTTTTTTTTTTTCCACCAACATTTTTAACAAAATTACCACCACCAACACAACAACAAAAAGCTTTCAAGTCTTTTTTCAGACACGTGTCTGAGATTTCCGCCTCTGACAGAGGATGCTTTGCGTAGGGTGCCTTGTGTCGGGCTGTGCTCGTTTCAGATGTTTCCAAAACAACAGATGCTTGTAAAACAAGAGCAATAAAGTGAGCTGGGGCTGATCCTGCTTTGTCGTAAACTAACTTGCAAGACACTCCTGTCTGCTCTGCTTCACTCTAGATGTAATTGCAGAGGCTGTGCCCACTCGGATGGCAGCGATGGGCTCCTGGCTATGTTGGGTAAAGCCTGGATTTAACCCACAGCAACAAGTGCGCTCTGGCAGAGCCTTGGAATAAAGATGCTCAAAATGAGATGCATCTTCTCAGACATTTGGCTTCGGGGCCTGACGCTCAGCCCTGACACCCATGTGCGGTTCCTCTTGCTGCTGGCTGGGATCCTGGAGAAAAAAATATATATATATGTCTTTGAACATCAGGCTCCTCAACTGCATTTTTGCATGTCAAGTCTTGGAAAGGGCTTTGCTTTGGAGTCTGCTCCTGTAATCCCAAAGGAGCTGGCTGCCAGCTCCTCAGCGTGGCTTTGGGCTTTCATACGTATTGGAGTCAGAGCGGCAGATGAACCACAGCCCAGGTGCAATTTCCATTCCCTTCCCCAGAAGTGCTATATTGATTTAGCTAACGGCCTGCCCTCTGAAAGCACCCTGTGTGGGGGAATGCTGAACCTGGGAGAGGATGCATGCAACTCCCAGCTCCTGCCGTGTCCTGCCTCCTTTCCAGCAATTCCCCCTCTGGTCAACAAGAAAAAATCACAGCTTCAGACCCATCATCCCAAGACGTCTGCGTTCCTCCTCCCTCAGCTCCACGCTCCTTCTCTGGGGTGCTAACGAGGGCTCATTTACACCGTGGGATGTTCTGCGCTGCGTTGGAGAGGTCCAAGGGGAGACCTGCGGGATCGTACACATGGGATCGGTGCTGGAGCAGAAACCTTTGGGTAGGGGTAGGTGGATGTGATGGATGGAGCTCAGGGGTGGGTGCTCGAAGGCAGGTAAGTAAGGGGGAGCTGAGGAAATGGGGCTTCCTCCAGTGCAGCCTCTGAGATGTTGAGGAGAGGGATGGGAAAGCAGCAGAGCTGTGCTGCACCTTGTAAAACAGGATGGATGTCCCTCCCGGTGCTTGTGGGGGAGCCCAGGCATCCTGACACCTGGCCCCCAGCTCTCCATAGGAAACCCCAGCCTCGCCCCCTCTGGAAGGGACCAGGCATTTGGAGACCCCCTCGCATGGGGACGGAGGGAAGAAATCAGCACTGGGCTGAGCCCCCAGGGTGACCCGACCCCACAGCCAGCTCCTCCGCCGCGCATCAAAGCCGCTGCTCTCCCCATGAGCTCTGTGGTGACTGCATTGTGTTCCCTCCACAATGGGAGCACTGTGGAGGCCAGGCCTCCCCCAGCACGTCCTCGCCGAGCGGCCGTCCCACTGGCGAGGGGGTTCGGATGCATCCGGGTGCATGAAAGGGGAGTCACGCAAGGGAGATGCCGTCTCCATTTGAAGTCTCTGGCAGGGACAGCGTATGTGGGCTCGGGCGTGCTTTCCGCCGCCGCCGGGGGGGTGGAGGCTTTCTCAAGGACTTTGTCTTTCAAGCTCAGCCCGGGCTCTGCTCCGCTGCTGCCGCCAGCTTTTGATGCTGGGCTCGGCAGTGTGCTGCCCAGCTGGAGCGGAGAGGGGCTGCGGGATGCAGCAGGAGGTGACGTGCCCCAGCCCGGCTCTGATTCCCACTCCTGGAGTCACTCTGCTGTAAATAGACATCTCCCCATGCATGGGAGCTTGAAAAGAATTAATACAGGCACTGTCTGACAGGCTCACTTTGCCAAATCTCTGCCACCCAGAGCAGGGGCAGTGATACCTGAGGGTGTCACCGATGCCAAGTTGCTGGCACGTCCCGGCTACACACAGTCCCCGTGTGCCGGCTGACAGCCTTTCAGTTATCATTGCATATGCAAATCCTCGCAACGTGATTTCCAAAAGCTCTGAGCATTTGCTCACTCCCGTCACACAGGGCTGTGTACGGAGTTGCTGTGAATTTACACTCCTGTAATTGAGAACAGGATTTGGCTTGCTGTCAGTACATCATGGGGTTGTTAAGAATAGGATGTGGCATTCCTGTAGCCACTGCATTTGGAACAAATTGCTTTTTTTTAATACTAAAATGTGGTTACTTAGCACCAACGACTGATCACAAAGAAACCTATGGACACAGGGATTATAAGGGGGGGGTAAATTGCAGCACCCCCCTTTGCAGCACTCTCTGGTTGTCCCCGTGGTGAGCCTCTGATTTCAATTTTCTATCATTTCGCCAAGTGTTTCATCTTTGGATTGAAATATCCCAGGCTCAGCTTTTACTTCAGGTTAAAAGTTGGTGGAAAAATTCAGAAAAAGCAGCTCAGACTTTGTGGAGTAAAGCTTAATACAGGCCAGGCCACCACGTTGACCTTCATTTCCCAGCTTTAAAAAATAAACCCAAGGAATCCCAGGGTCTCCTGCATAGTTAATCCAGAGGACAGGAAAATAACTTTTGTTGCACCTTGGGAAACAGCTCCAGAGTTGGTCAAAATTGTCTCTGAGGATGCTCAGCAGAACATGTTGGAGGCTCTGCATGGTCCTGTACCGTGAAAATGCTGCTGTTCAAAGGAGCTCAAAAGATGGTGCTGATCTCAGGCAATCACCGACTGTGAGATTTGGCTTCAGGATGGGATGATTTGAGGTTGGTTTTATGTGAGACCATGGCTAAGCCTGGCCTGAAGGGTGCCCTTTCCCTGGCACTGATTTCCCAGCTGCCCAAACTGGTGCCAGAGCTGCCCCATCTCCAGCTCTCCTCCTCTGGGAAGATGCAGAGCTCCTCCAGACACGGATTTGGGTGCACAGCTGGACCTGGAGCTGGAATTGCTCCCCACTGCACGGTGTAGGCTGATTTAGTCAGGCTGCTCATTGCATGGTTTCATCATCCCCTCTGCGATCGCACACCCCTGCGACAAGCAGACCACTGCAAAGCTGCTTGCTCAGCCCACCCTGAGCTGTCAGCACGTGATGTCCCACATCACAGCTCAACAAAACGCAGGGGGAAAGCCTCAAAATGTTTATTCCCAAACAGTTTCTGCCTCGCTTTGGGGACCATTACGTGAGGCACTGGAAGGGTGCAGGGAGAGTCCTCTGCCACTGCAGAACACATTTTTCAGGGCCTGGTTCTACAAAGCATTTAAAAACGTGCTTAATTTCAGGCTGTGTGCGCAATCCCCTTGAAATCAATGGGAGTTAAGCATTCGCTTAAATGCTTCGCTGAGCTGGACCCTAAGCAGACAAGCCAGACAAAGAGGGGATGAAGCGGAGATTTTCTCCTGGGAGTGGCAGCAAGGAGAATCCATCTCTTTGAATCATTACCTTGCTGCTTCTGTCATGCTAGAGGGGATCCTTCTTCCCTCGAGTACACCGCTACCAGCCGGGGGTACGTCCCCAACCAGCCGCAGCTGGGAGGACAAAACCTCGGAGGCTCAGAACTCTTGCAGGGTGCCTGCTGTGGCTGGAAACATGTGCATCCCCACACACACGTCCAGATGTCATTTAAAGGAGAGCAGCGAGCTACAATGGATGGGAATACAAGCAGGAAATCCTCTTTTGCTGCACAAACCTGGCCCTTTTCCAGATACCATGTCATCACTTTTCGCATAAGTTAAAAAAACTGACCTTCTGCTGCCTTTGCTTGCAGCAAGTTTAAATTACTTAAGACTTTTTTTTTTTTTTTTTTTTTTTTTTTCCAGATGCTGTTTTCTTAAATTACTTACTGAGAAAGCCTAAGTCAATCTACATATTAAACATACCAGAGATTGGAGTCCAAGTCAATGTGGCTCACTACAGACCTAGGAAACCAAGCCTCTCTCTGTGAGCCTGCGCTCCCCCTTCTCCTCTGTTAGTTTAAGGCGATAAAACTTTGAAGATGTAATCTAGGCATTATCTGCCTTTTTGGATAATGTTCAACAGTAATTTTAGTGTCGTCTTTATCTCCAAAATGGTTGCTTTAAATTCAGCTGCTTCCTTCTCAGAGGCTGGCTTGACTTTTAGGCAGCAAAATATCTTTCTGTGTGTCCTCCCGTTTGGTGGGTCCGATTTTTTGGGTTCTGGTTTATTCTCCTATTTGTTTTCCCCCTCTGCCATAACTCCTCTTTAGCTTTGTTTGGCTTTTCTTATAGCAGGATTTATTCTTCCCATGAAAGGATTCATCCATGCAGAAGAGCTCAGAGCATATTCCAGAGATGGGACCTGGGAGCCGTCCCTGCTTCCCACCAGCGCCCTTGAGATGCCCGTGCTGTTGGAAAGGATCAAGGCAAGAAGACATCCCCTCTCAGGGACTGACCCAAATTTTCAACAGCCCCTTTCAGGATAGACACCACTGAATACTAGCCCTCATCCTACCCCCTTCTCCCTTCTGTTTTAGGTTTATTGAATTTTGGTGTGCCTTTCAAAGCTTCTATGTTTGTTCAGAAACATTAGGAACAAGGTTTACTTTTTTCTGCTTAAAAAAGAAATTTGAAAACTAGGTCAGTTCATATTTCCCCAATCTAGATAATTTTCTGTGGGGAAACCGAACCATTCCCTCCTTCCTTTTTTTTTTTTTTTTTTTTTTTTTTTTTTTCCTCCTGACAAATCCTTTAGCATTAGTATGCAGTCTCAAATATATATTACCTTCCTTTTTGCAAAGAGAGAACCTGCTTCCAATAAAACTTCCCCCGAGACACTGGATCTGGCTTTGACTTCCCTGATTAAATGGGCTATGGATTTAATTTGACAAGAGAGGGAACTGATTTAACAGATAAAGTATCTTGTTCAAAAGGTGATGTTTCCGTTGCAGTCCAATCTCTATTGGGTCCCACCCGTCATGTATGGTTGGAGGCTGCTATGAAATATCACCTTTTGCAAAGTTATATTTATCACAGCTTCTCTCCTTTCCCCGTATTTTTGATCAGATTGGCCAAAGCCGTGCGATTCTGTAGCAACGTGGCTGTGTTTCTGCCGGCTGCAGACGGGCTGAAGGATGCCCTGCAAAGTGACGGGGACCCCAAGTTCTCCAGGTGGCAGGAGCTCCTCTTCTGGAGCTGCAGGGACCTGCATCTGCCCTTGGGCCAGGGCAGCAGAGATGTCTGTGCATCTCTGACCTGCCAGCATGGTTCTGCTATGAGATAACATCGCTTTTTCCCTTCTACTGTGATCATATCCATGTGGCTTGGGCTTGTGGGGGGAGGCAGGGAGGGTGTCTGCCTTCACGGAGGTCACAGCAGGGTTTGGGGACTGGCTGGGAAGCCCCCAGGAGTGGAGTCACAATGTCAGCAGCCTTTCCAATGCTCAAATGCCTTCCAAAGCGAAGTCTGGTGGGCCTCATCGTTGTCACTGGGCTGTTTCGGGGATGGGATGGGCAGAGGTTGTTGGCAGGCACGTGGTGCTTTGCAGAGGAGGGGCAGGAACTGAGCACGGGAGCAGCTCTCCAGCAGCAAGGGCAGCCGGCCATGGGGTGATAAAGCAGGGGGTGTTGACTGGGAAGAGTTTATTTGGAGCATCCTATAAAACCCATGGTCTGCTAATGGCACCATTCCCTTCACTGTGGTGTCAGCAAGCTTCATGCAATTCCATCTTTAACACAGCCTCTTTAACACAGGCTGTTCTCCAGCATCTGAGATGCTCACAGCCTCGGTGGTGGCGTGTGTGGGGCAGACCCCATCCCACCCGTAGCATCTCGCCAGATCTCAGCTTCCTTGCTGGTGCACGCCAACACATTCCTCTGTATCCCAAAACCAAGGCTTCAGCAAGCTCTGTAGATGAGGGTTGATGACCCAGGCAGAAATCCTTCGTGTGTGTGCGCGTCTAAAAGCGAGCCGAGGAGCGTCTCTCCCGGTAGCTGTGACTGGCATCCAGGGCTTGCAGCTCGTATGTAGGTCACTGGCTCTGAAATAGCATGGAAGGCAGGCACTCGCGTCCCCGGTGTGCCGGGCGGCGTATTATCTGCCTGCCTACAGGAGGTCTGGCTGGGGAAATGCTGGATGCTGAAGGAAGAGCTGGTAAAAAAAAAAAAATACAAAATCATCCTGACTGCCAATGCCTATAAAACAAAACAAAACAGATTTTTTTGGGGAAACCAGCTCTTAGGGCTGCTACAGTTTATAACCTGAGTATCTAAAGTCTTCCTGCAAATGCTGTGGACATAGAGAAGATGTCCTTTGTGTGCTTGTAGGAGAGGTTGTACATATACACTGAGTGACTCCTGCCTACGTGCCAGTTGTTGCTGTGTCACCTGCACAGTGCCCTACAGGGGGATTTCAGGGGGTCTGGAAGGAGAACAATGTCTGCACCTGGTTCATCCCCAGCCAGCTAAAGGTTTGCCCAGCTCTCGACACTAAATTATAGCCTCAGGCTCGCTGAAGTGGAAGACTTACTTAAAGGGTCATCCCTGTCAGCAATGGGCTGCCTGGGTGCTGCCTGAAAGGAACTGCTGGAACGTGCTCTGCAGATAGCTCCTCTCCTGGTCGTCTCTCCTCAGGCACCCCTTGAGGGGAAGAGGTTTCCTCTCCCAAGGCCCTTCTCACTGGCCTTCGATCTTTGGGTTTATGGGATTTTTTTCGATACTGTGGCAAAGCATTTCTCCTTCCCCTGCTGATGATGGGGGAACCATCAAACTGCTGGTCATGTCACAGGTAATAGCTATTTCTTTGATTAAGGACCATCTCAGCCAGCAGAATTTTGCTGGGGGAGACATTGCTCAAGAAGATGCATTAGTGCACCTGAGCAATTTTTTGCAAGACTAGCAGAGACTCATTGCCCTTTTGTCTGGCCTGCTGTAATTTAGCTGCTGGTTATACCACACCATGTTAGAAACACAAAGTGGCAACTTTAACCCTTCATCCTTAATAGCTGCTTTAAAGAAAACATTTTGGAAAGCTGTAGTTCATATTAGAAATGAAGAAAAAGTTATTTGCCTTAGGTGGAGGCGAACTGAAGACAAACACAGATGGTTTCTTCATGACCAGCTGCAGGCCTAGCATGGTGGATATCATAATTTATGTTCTCCCTCATCCCTTGGTAGTGTGTTCAGCCACGTCCTACTCTGATGTTGAAAGATTCAGATCTTTTGGCCACTGTATGTCTTTGTGATATACAGCCTGGCTCCCCTGCAGCACACAGGTCACTGAGTTGCTGTTCAGGAATACTTCTGTGGCTAAGAACTTTATCTGATATGCAACTGAACTGGGAGATAGACATAAAATAATTACTGCAGTTTAATGAATATATTGTTCTTGTGGAAGGTGATAGTTTGCCCAGTTTGTACTGGCAGAGGAATTTAAGACTTTGCCCTAGGAAATCAGGATTGGAATCCTTCTCAGCATAACTGGGTGTCCCTATATAGTCTGCAGAGAGAAATAGTGGACTTCAGAGTGTGGTTAGTCTTACCCTAGAGCAGATTTCTGGAATAGTACAGCTGAAGTAAGCCGTGAAGTTTCCTCAGCACATGAATGGAACCCCAAATAATTATCACTGAGGTGGATATATCTGCCGTGGAGATCTGAGCCAGCTACTGATGGTTTTGGATTAGAGACTCCCTCTTTCTGGACTTCATTTCCTTTCCTACTGCCTGGTCTTGTTTCTTTAGGATGATGTGCTCTTCTCAGCAGGAACTGCCTTCAGCATAAGCAACCACCAGCTCAGTACGGTCAGGATTCAGCTGGGATGAATCGTGCAGCTACATTAATAACAGCAACCTGCTACCAAAATGCTGAGAAGTGAGGAAATAGCAGAATAATTGGTGAAAAGAGAGGATCAAGAGCAAGAACATCTCATGTCCTTAGTCAACAGAAAGAGCTACTGTCTCTGAAAGTGCCTATCTGACAGCTAAGGGCTCTGGTGATGGAAGAGGTGAGTCTGCTGGCTGCTGAAGAGAAGCGGGTGTGTGCACAAGAGGTGCTGTGCAGACATGCTAATGAAGGCAACCATAGAAACCACAGACCAGGGAAGACTGGAGCAAGAGGTGATGCAGAAGAAAGAGAGCATATGGGAACCTTGCAGCTCTATCCAGGTACATGCCTGCTTGAGCAGCTTTTTACCACCCAACAGAGAGCTGATAAAATGTCTCTTTAATGCCCATTATCACCAACCTTTCTTAATTGCATCCTTCTGGGAGTGTTTTGCAACAGCATCGTTAACAGTATAAGCTTCATGACTCATTAGAGTTGCCACAAAGTAGTGGTTTGTATGAAGTTACAACAGCCACCTCGCTCCTGAAATCATAGCTCTAGTGTTCATCCAACGTGACTGAAAAGCTCCCAGCCATTGCACGGGGCTTTGCAACAGGTTTGATCATCGAGAGCTGCTGGGCCTGAACTAAGGCAAACAGCAGCAAACCTTGTGAAAGAAAGCACATGCTGTGTGTGCACATCCATGCATGTGTTAGTGCAGACAGCGGGTCTGCACCCAAATCTCTCCCTTTCACCCCATCTTGCTGTAAAGTCCACCTTCAGAGTTGTTCAGGCTCTGCTTCCATCTTGTCTGCCTTTGAAAGAAATAACATGTGTTGCTGCAAAGTAAGAATGAAGGGAAAGCAGAGCATGCAGCCCAGCCCCTCTCCAGGCAGGGAGTGCCCACAGCCTGCATTAACAGCTGCAGAGCCTGGTGTGAGCAAAGCAGAGAAGCCAGCATGATAAATAGGAGCAATTACTGGAGGCCTTTTCTTCTCCGTCATCTCTGTCTATCTCTTAACAAATGCAGTACTTCCTACTTGTTGCAAATGCTGTTGAGGCATGGAGAAGCTTCAGTAAATAATGACCAGTCCCTGTAAACAGAGGAATAAATGAGAGTCAGCCTCAGCAATGGCTCCCAGAAGACTGCCCGTAATGGAAGGAAAGGATAGCAGCCAGCCAGGCCTGCAAGGGCTGTTATTCACGCTTTACCGGGAACGTGGCTTAGATCAAGGGAAGGTTTTCTCTGCATTTCATCTCCTCCTAGATTCATAACCCTCTGGCTATTAGTCCTTCCCATCTGACTTCCTGGAGACCGTAAGCCCATCTCATCTGGCTTTCCGGTATGGTGAAAATATTCCTCCCTCCTGTTCCTTGCACAGAGCAAAGCAATTAGTGTTTTGGCTCAAGCATCTTTTCCCTGCTCTGTCCCAGGGTCCAGCCTCTAACGGCTGTGCTGCTGAGCCCGTGAAAGACAGCAGGTTAGGGGCAGCCCTGGTCTCCCAGTTTGCAGACTGTGCTGGGGCTGGCTGGCATGGAGGTAACTCAAGTTGGGTGCCCAGCTGCACTATCAGGTGAAGGGTGAAATGGGGCTCCTATTTTCCATCGATGGTGTCATGACCCTCTTATTTTATGAAGGGTCTTCCCTTCAGAAAAGCCCCAGCACTGTGTGAGCAGATCCCCACCGTGTGTAAATTAGTGAAACATTAGTGTCAGTCAATGGAACATGACTAGTTTATCTAACCAAAATTCTGGTTTTGTTTATTCACAGAGTTTATAGCAGGTATTGCCCAGTGGAACAATGATGCAACTCAGCGAGCAGGCGAGAAGCACCAGCTCTGACAATACTCCATAGGAGCCCTGACACTTTGTTAGAAAGGGTGGTGTGGAAAACACTGCACTGGTCCCATCCTGCATCCAAACGTGGTGCTCTGAAACACTTCGGACAGTGATGGCTCTGGCCATAGGATCCCAAAGGTGTTCTTTGTAGAGAACCGAAAGAATAAAGGAGCTTTTGATCTTCAGGTTCTTGCCTACTTCCCTTGGGGCAGCCTGCCCTGGTTTCACCAGGGACCCCACTACTCATGCTGGGCAGGGGGTTCTCCCAGCCCCCTGGTCCTCCTTGGCCCACTTTGACCCAAGCCTGTCTTAAAGCACGCCGAAGGTCCCAGGTCCTCTGGGAGCCCTGCTTGAAAACCACTAAGGCAGCACAAACCAGGCTGTCAGCAGTGGTTTTTTTTTTTCACTCATATAAAGCACACACGGGTTTTTCTCGTCACATTTTGTGTGAATTAATTCTGGTGGGAGATACCAGGCTGTTAAGTGGGGGACCCCAGCCCTCATTTGTCCAGAGGGCAGGCACAGTGCAGATGCAGTCGACTTTCTGATGCACCTCTATGGGGATGCTGGGGCAGTGAGGCGGAGGCAAGGCCGCTCACATGCTGGAATCAGTCCTTGCATACAGCAGGCACTGTGATCATCACTGCTTTGTTACCTGAGTGCTTTGCTGGCCGTCTTTTGTATTCGCTGAATGCCTTTCATCTTTTATTTAGATCGTATCAACTTGCTGTTCTATTTTTATACAGCACCTATCACCCAGGGGTGGGCCAAAACCATCCGTCAGGTTTTTCCCTGGTGGGATTTAGCCTTTTCCATCCTCACCTTGATTTTTCTGCAGTCTCCCCAAGACACCCACTTTTCTGGGTTTCCTCTAAACAAGGATCAGAAGGGTGATTTTGGAAGTTACTCTTTCTCCGTTGCATTCAGGATGTGTCAAAGTGCAATTGAGTTATCCCTGTCTGGGATATTCAGAGCTTCCAGGTTATATCCTGGGAGACAACAACATCTAAATCCCCCCCAACTTTTTTTTTTTTTTTTTTTTTTTTAAAAAAAAAAAAAAAACAAGCTCAGAAAGAGTATCTGTCTGACCGTTATGATCCCACATCATGCCAGAAATCCCTGTCTAGACCGTGGCCGGCAGAGCCCCATTGCCGCAGCAGAGCAGTGTCTCCAGAAGTGGCTGCTGATGGATGTCTGCAGTAGCTGGCCAAGATTTCCATCTCATCATTACCCAACTTGAGCTGAGAGGAGCCCAAGGACGCCTGCAAAACATGCAGTAATGAGGCCAAAATGCTTGCTGAGGAGTTCCCGCTCCCTGCAGCCCTTCCCCACGCTGTGTGCTCAGTCCTGTGCCATGGGGGGCTGGCTGGGTGGACGGGACACCCCTGACCATCCCCTCTCTCTGCCTGCTCCTGCCTGGCCCCAGGATAGGAGACATGAAGCCAGCACAGCTTTCAGGGCTGAGGGATGGAGAGCTTGCCGGTGTTTGTTTTCTAGGAAGCAGACAGGATTGCCTGATACTGCAGCCCAGGCACCCTGTTATTTTCTTAGAAAAGTAAAAAATGAGTGTAGCCAGCAGCTCAAGGAGCAACAGATGCCTCTGGAGCACTGCTGGTGGCTCCCACGGGGATGCTGTGTCTGTCTTCCTCTTCCTTGTCTGCAGCTGGTGAACCAGCTCATTTACTGTGCTTGGTTTTAACACCTTATTAACCATGGGTGCCTGGGGGCTGAACAGAAAGCGGTAGGTGAAGGGTGGGAATGGACTTACAGACTTATGGTGGCCCAGTACTGAAATTACCCTGAAAGGAGGCTGCAGGCTTTGTAAGGGCAGCTGAACTCACACTCTATGTCAAGAAAGCTGCCTCTCTGCTCCCGCTTTTCCTTTGCCTCTGATTCCCTCTGCATGTCTCCTGCCTTCTGCTTCACCCACCAGGGAAGTCTCCTCCTTTCCCAAAACAAGCAGACTGATGGTTTCCTGCTTCCATCACACCACGGGGATGATTAGCAGGTCAATTATCTATGACTGCTTCCACACCTCTCTTTTTGATTGTTGGTTCTTCTTATTTCCCCTAGGAAAGATCAGCCTCCACTGATGGCTTTGATGATCTACATCAAACTATCCCTGGAAGTAGGGTTAGACAGTGGCATCAGGAGGATAGAAATTCACTGTCGTTATCTAAAATGACCAATGATCTACTAAAAATGAAAGCAACAAAGGGTGGAGCACCTCAGTCCACCTTGTCAGCCCCAAGCTGAGCACAAGCTCCAAGTAGTAGCCTATGGAATATCATCAAACACGTGTATTTCATTGCTCCCTCTCCCTTTCTTTCTTTCTTTGTTTCCCTCCTGTTTAATTCATTCATCTCTAAGCAAGCTTTCCCTGTTTACAACCTCTCTAAAACACTTACAAATGATATATCAAGAGGAATATTAATTGTACATGCAGCTTATTCCATTCATAACGCTCCTCTCACAGAGAGCATCACCTAGAGTCCACTCATGACATATTAATAACAGAGATGACAGACTTGACATTTACAGCACTCTTTCTAAACGACTTCTCCCACTCCCAGCCCTGCTCGTATTGGTTCAGGAGAGAATGTGCTGTCACATACAGCTTTCTGATGGAGAGGGTAATACATTTAATAGATACCATAAAACTATACTGGGTATCAGTATCAATCTTTGAATCTGTTGTGACTGCAAATATGTAGATTAGATGCCTATATAAAATGTTGATGTATCAACACATCAGCTCTCATTTACATTGATTGCATTATTTAGGATGAAGGTGTGTTCTGAAATAATGTTGGCGATGTCTGGATTTATGGAGCAGCTGCTGGTGTGTCGAGTTTTATCTGCCTGGGGTAGACAAAACGGTCCCCATCAGCTTTGTTTTAGGCCTGCGGTATACATGGGAAGAACTGGAGATTTTCCATTATCGAGTGTTCAGAAATGTCACCCAACTCAAAATCTGCTGGGGAATTTAGTCCTTTCCTTCGACAGCTGTGTTGAGCCAGGAATGGCACAGGATGTTCTTTTGTGGGCATTTGGCATCGCAGAGAGGTTGATGGATTGGAGTGTGTTAAGAGGAAAGGAACAGAAAAGGATATAAGAGTTGAAAAGACTGATTTATGGGGAAAGATAAAAGGAAATCAATGTGGAGGGAGAACTCTCTCAGGCTCTGGTACTTAGATGAGCTCTAGGATTTCTCAGCCCTCAGGTTCTTACTGCCCGAGGCACTTTTGAGATGGAAGCACTTTGGTTCCCCTCCATGGGGTCCAGACTTAGGAAAATGAGGCTGTTTGCCGGACTGACACAGCAAGCCTGTCAGAGGTCAGGAAAGGTCCTGGCTCCCCTCAGATCAAACCAGCCTGCCCTACACTCACGCCTGCCTTTAACTCTAACTGCTTGGCCATCTTAAGGACTTGCTGAGGGCCAGATGCTGTTAAGAGGCAAATCACCTTCTACCAAGCATTTTGGGTGTCCCTGGAAAAGCCCTGAGGGTGGAAGGGCAGGAGCCAGTAACTCCTGCAGCACGTATCTGTGGGTAAATGGGACAAGTGTGATATGGTGTGGCTCCTGGCTCCAGTCCAGGGCGTTGCAGTGCACAAAACTGGAGTGAAAGTGATGGACAGAGCCCTGTCCTGGCTTTTACACCAGCCACAGTACCCACAGGGTTTGGAAACCAGGCTGCAAGCCATCCCTAGTGCGGGGGAAAGATATTGGGCTGGTCCTCCTGGGTACGAGGGGGGCCCGGCCCTGCCTGTTTGATGGTGGGTGGTGGGAGCCTGGGGCTGTGTCTGCTCCTCCAGCTTTGCAAATGCTTGCTCACATTGCCCTATTTTTTTCTAAAAGACAAGGGGCTCCAGGACTGCCCTGCACATGTACGAAGAGAAGTTGTGGCACCTAAAGTACTGCTTAGGAGCTGCAAAAATGGCAACAGTGATTTTCTGCAGTAAATAGTAATGTGCTCACTCCTTGGTAATGGTTAAATTTAGTAGGTTAAATTTGTCACAAAAAAAAATGGCTTAAGCATGCATATTACAGACCACTTAGCAGTGACCAAAGGAAACAAATATTTATGGCATTTGTGAAAGGAGTACTTTTTTTGAACATCAGAAGTTACCAAGTGAGGAAGGTCAGGGTAAAGTGCACTGGGCCCTAGGTAATATGTTCTATTTTTCAGCTGTTCTTTGTTTTTGCTGCCATTTCCCACCTCCTAGTCTCCAGTGAGTTCAGCAGATGGAGATTTACGTGGTGCCTTGGGAAATCCATTTTAGCTCCTTTGCAGTTGCAGCCTCCTTTTCAGTAACCATCTCCACCCTTCTTTCACACCTACCTTTGAAAAGGAGATAGAAAAAAGAAAAAAACAATTTTAATTTATTAGTGTTTGCAAAGGGCTTTTGAGATCTGTAAATGGAGGTGAGAATGCCGGGTTGTATGGCAGGATGGCAGGAGCTAGTTGTAGTGTTGCTCAGCGTTAGACTGGAGTCACCTTCCTAGGATATTGAAAATAGTTTCTGCTCTAATTAGCGTGCTAAGTACTTGTCTTCTTTTCTTGTTTGAAGTGTCAAAATTTTCATTACAGCACAAACAGGCGGCTCCTTAGAAAAATTACTCTAATGAGTAGCAAGTAGAAACTGCCTTAGCTGGTCAAAAAACAAAGTGGGAACTGGTCAAAATAATAGTGCAATCTGTATTACTGCTGCATTTTCATTCAGAGTGGCACTCTCTGTCACATTGTGACATGGCAGGAGTAGTAGCTAATGTGTCATGTTGCATTCTGTCACCACGAACACGGAGTGGCATGTCACATTATGTCCTGTCACTGGAAACATAAGAAAGCACACACACAATTATAACAATCTTGGAGCGAAAAAAAATCTACTTAAAAAAATCAAATACAAGGTTTTCTTACATAAAAGTAATTCACTTTTGTTTACATAAGGACTGATGTTGAAGCTGCTACGGTTTCCTGGAGACCTTTGTCTCTGGTTCAATTATTTCCAGCTCTCAGAGGTTTTGACAATGCTACTCAGAGGCTTGCCGTGGAGATGCTGGAAAGCCAGTTAGCTGCCGCGCTGCCAGGTACCTGTCTGGCTGTAAAACCCGACAGGAGATCAGGAAATGTAGATTTTGCTCTGATGTTGCTGGAGGAGATGAATACTGTTCTCTCCGGCTGTACACCTCCACCCCATGTAGAACCTGGCTAGGGAGACATATCCAGGTAAAACTTACAAGGTCTTGTCTCCTCTCTGGTTTCCCTGCATGACAGCAGCTCCATTTGTGATCTCAGGATATCTTTGCTCCTTTCAGGGCAGGAAGAAGCACAGCATTGCAGTACCTGGAGCTTGCCTACCAGAGGGATAATCCTCCTTCCTGATGTCAAGGCTAATTCATGGCTTTATAGAACTGATCCAACCCATGGATGTGTTCACTACCCCTTTTGCACGTTGTCTGAGCAGGGAAGTCAGGCTGAGTCTGGGGTAGGGGTTTCTAGGGTGATCTGGGGAGGGGACACCCAAAAGCTGGGAGAAAAGCCATTCACAAAAAGCTGCTTTAGCAGCCTAATGTCTTTAATCTGTCCTGCCAATGGAAAGAGAAGGGTTCCTTCAGCAGGTTGCTCAGACAAGAAGCCAAGGTAGCTGCTCCAAATTCCCCTTGGGAAAAGCCACTTCTTGGTCCATCTGCAGAGGGGCTGAGGGGGACAGGTCCTGTCCTGGTCTGCCCAGGAGAAGGGGAGCGAGGGAGCAGATGTGATGGTCTCCCCGAGCAGGGCAGCACAGGGATGTGCCATGCGGGGAGGAGAACCGAGGGACGAGGCTGGCCCGGCACCAAATCCTTACAAAACGGCCATCAATAAACTGAGTCCGGAAATTAGAAGGTCTCGAAGCTTGGAGAAAGTGAAGTCCTGGAACAGGTTCCAGCAGGAGCAGTGGAGGCAAGAAGCCCACGTAGTTTAAAATGGAGCTTTATGAATAGGTTTTATTATGTGGCTGCCAGCAATAGCAAGGGCTGAATTGATGGCCGGGAAAGTTCCTTTTAAGGCATTTTGGTCTTTGCTTTCTCCTGGGATTTTTTTAAGGTGACCTTCAAAGGATGGCTTTTAGAAAGCAAATTCTATCACGCTGTGATTTCTTTGCAATGTATAAAGAAACTCTGAAAGATTTTTAAATATTTGTGTTAGTTTATGTTTGACGGTTGCTTTCGAATGAACAGGAAAGTTGAGTCTAGTTTTGCTGGAAGCAATGCTGGTCTTCTAATACATCTACTGGGAGAGCAGCTTTAATGTCTGGACTCCTCTAGTGAGTTCATTGTTCAAAGAATTTTAGGTAGACAGGTTCTGGGAAAATAATAAAAAATACTTCATGAAACCAACTATCCTTTTTCTTATATTACAATGACAAATACGTTTTTGTTTTTTTCCCTTCATAACTATCTCATTTAGGTGACTCATAGAAATGTCTTAATCTTTTTATTTATTTCTCTTTCACTAGTCTGTATCCTCTATCTACTTTTTTTAAAAGATGAGCTCTTCCTAGCCTTATCTGGTCACCAGTTTATGAAACCAAAATCAAGGATAGATTAATTATATGGATAACCAAGGATCAAAGGATATTGTTAATCAAGAATATGCTTATGTAAAGACATGGATTATGCCAGACTCTTCAGAGTGTACTGAGGCTGTCATACACACAACTATAGGAATAAACAAATAATCATCATGTGATTAATCATACATATCCTTGTGTTATGGTTGGTAGTAATATATACTTAAAGATCTACATGTTTTCATAAGAAGAAAGGTTGTTTTTGGTGTTATATCAGGCTGCGAACCAAATTCCCGTGATGCTTCAGCACTGATGACAAAGCTGCAGCTAAACTCTGGATAACCCCTGGACTGTAAAGGATGCCAAATGCAATACAGTTAGGAATTTGTTTGTAAAGGTGATGTGCCAGGCGCAGGTGATGCACATAACTCTGTGCCAGCACTAATTTGGCATCACAACTACAATGCCCTTGTGGCTTAAATGTAAGAGTGTATTGCAAGACAAAACAAAATGGATTATGCCATTGATTCCTAGCAAGCACGTCCCCCGTGGCGAGGCAGGTTAGAGCAAGCTGCCTTTGAGCTCCGCTCAGCTTCTCACATTCTTTGTTAGGAATGAAATAAGAACCAATTAGTGCTTCGCAGACATTTAGCAAAGGGATTGCGTATTCCTGTGGTATTTTTGGTGGGAGCAAGTGATCTGAATTCAAAAACTTCCAAGGGTGGCTTGGCCCAGTGTGCATCAGGGGTGGGCTGAGTCACAGCACACGGGGTTGGCAATATGCACTTTGTCTAAATATATGCTTGTATTTGTATAAACAAGGCAGGAGCAGAAAGAGCTTTATTTACCAAAATCAATAAACTTGTTAACTTGGTTTTCTCTATTAGAAAAGATTAGTAACTAATCCTTTCTCCTTCACCTCGGTAGCAGTCCAGGCATATTTATTACAGGATAGGAATGTTCCTGCCATCCTGGGGGGATCTAAAACAATCATATGGAAACTAAAACAATCATATGGAAAGGACAGCTCTCTCTGCAGCCACCAAAACCCAGCTGCCAGCATAGCTGTGCCAGAGCCTGCCTCATGTAGGACACAGAAAACTGTGACTTCCAAAGTAAACAAGGACCCAGCAAAATTTGTGTAGAGCTCAGAGAACCAAGGACAAGGCTGGGAACGGAGCATTGCTGCCCAGTGGATCTTAACAGGTCCTGCACGTGCATGCGTGCTCGCATCGGGATGTGCATTTGTAGGAGTTTCTGTACTAAGTTTGAATCTTGAGGGGGCACGAAAAGGTGCACCCGTAATGGGAGATTTAGGGTGCTGAGGCTCTCTTAGAGGGGTGAATGAGAGGCTGCTGGAAGGGCAAGAGGTTGGTTAACTCTAGGATGAACTCTGTGCTTGGAGCAGGTAGAAATCTCTGCAATCCACTTGGGCTTTGAGAGGCTGAGCTTTGTATCCAACTCAGCCATGAGGAGGGGGGATACCCTTTTGTTCCTGGATTGTTCTTTGCATCTTCAAGTGAGACAATACGGAGATTATTTTTCAAAAATAATAATTTAAGAGCTCGGCGAATGCAGATCGAGAAACAATAACCAGTGGCAAATGAAAAGGCCCTTGAGGTATGAAGTAGATAAAGGCTGTTGGCTATGGGAAGTCAAACATTCAGCACAATAAGTCAAGATTATTGTGTATTACCCAGCTTAGCATGTGTTTATTATTTCTTTTAGAGGGTAATTTAAGATGAAATCCCGACATTGCTTAAAAAAGTGGTGTTTTAACCTTTGATTTCAATGGGGCCAGTTTCTACTTCTTTAATTTAAATTTAAATAGAAGTTATTATAGTTGTTGAAAATGGAGGAAGAGAATCACTGAGAGAGAGAAGATGGGACAGGGGAGGGATAAGAGGTGAAGCTGCCTGGGGAAGAACAGAAACATCCTGGAAAAGGAGACTCAAAAGCTGAAAAAGGTCTCAGAGAAGCTTTCAGAAGACCCCAGACAGGCTTCTTCTTGCAGGGCTCTGGAATCTGGGGCAAAGTGCTGCCATGGGTTTGAGAGGGAGCTTTCCAAAGGGCAGCTAGGCTGAGTTACAGTGAGGGTCAGGGGAGAGCTCATCTTCTCTGCATGACAAAGGCTGGTCCTTATTCCATCGCCTTACAGATGGTCACAGCCCCAATCTAACTCGCTTTAGGTTACACTGGAACAAATGCAGGTCAAGCTGTTTCTGCTCTGTCCCACATCACTCCATCAAAAGCCTTGGACAACAAGAAAGTTGCTCCCAGACTTTTTTTGGAAGAGCAAAGTGCTTTGTTCTGGGCAAAAATTGGTTAAAGGGCAGCCTATAAATCAACAGAAAAGTATCAGAATATACTTTTTTTTTCCCGTTCATCAATCAAAGAATCTGGTGTAATTGGTCTTTAGTGGGATGATTTATTCACAGTGTTTTAATGTGACCTAAATCCAATCTTGCTCATCATCAGCAGCCATTGTTCTTGGCGCTTGTTTTAATCAGATGTCTCACTAATCCAGACTGATTGTCTAGTGGCTTTTGCACATGCCGAGAAGGGGTTGTTCAGAGCAAGGAAAAACTGCAGGAAAAGTCTTTTCTTTGCAGCTGTCTCAAGCTAGACCCTCTGCGCTGTGTTTCTTGGCTCCAGGACACACCGGTTGTTGGCTCTTTCCAGTCTATGCTCTCCTTCAGTTTTGTTCAGCTGCTATTTAACTGGGATGTGGAGTCACTTTTTCTCCCTTTTAATTTCTGAGTAATCTAATCCACACCAGGACTGGCCAGCAGCACTAGGCAGGGATTCATCTCCCCTCTGCTAGCTGTCAAAGCTGGGCTTCATCCAGGGTCCTCTCGCCGAAGGAAGCCACGAATCATTCTAGCTGCTTCAGACGTGTATTTGGGGATGGAGGACAGGTCTTGCTGAAGGGCACCAGACCCCCCTCAACCCCTGATGTCTCAGTGGGGTGCGTTTAAGGGAGTGTTTCCACCAGCCTCAGTGCAATTCAGATGAGGCCAGGAAGGGGAGCAGGAATCCCAGGTTTCCAGTGTCTGCTGGGCCCTCACTGGTCATGTCATCCTGACATCTCCCTGTTCCCAGCAGCTACTAAGAGACATAAAGGCATTTCTTTGCCATTCAGGTAGTTGCTGTGATGGGGAGAGGTGAAATATGAGATCTGAGGTTCTCCAGGTGGGCAAGGAGCTCCCCTGGACCCGGGTGAGAAGTCTTCTCTTGCCCAGCCTCCTTCCTCACCCCGTTCTGCTACCTCCAGTGGAAGCTTTTGTCACCACTTAAGTGCCACCATCTGCACGAGGTCATCTGCTGGCTTTGTGCTGGTGTCCCCAGCCCTAGCTGCCCAGGTCTGGAAGGAGCTTCCTGGAGTCCCCAGGGACACCTCTGCTGTCACAGGGATGGCACCGTACAGCCCCCATCAAAGCCTGGCTGCCCTCCATCTCACTCTGTTTGCTTCCTCAAGGATGCTACAGCCTCTTCCTCAGGATGCTCCTCAGGAATCCTGTTCCTCAGGATGCGACAGCCACATCCAGCCATCCATGCCCTCCGGAGACTTTCTGCCACAAAGAGGCTGGGGCAACGTTCAGAGCAGCAGCTAATTGTACCAGATTTCAGTGTCACGATGGCATCTATCACCAAGCATAAGGACAAGGCACCTTCTGCCCAAACTCTCTGCCTTTCTGAGCCCTGGAGAGAAGCAATCCAGCTGCACTTGGGATGCCTCCAACGCACAGTGTGAGCCCAGCTAGATAACCAGACAGCAGCATGGAAGGGCCTGTGGGAGCAAAAAATCATGTTACCACCACTGAACAACTTTATCACATTAAACACACACCCTGCAGCGAGCTTAAGGTGAAGAGGTGCCAAAATTTGTCATTTCCTCCTTCCTTAGTACTCCATTTTGCAACTTCACATTCTTCTGTTGTTGCTTTGGAGGCAACATGAGGACTAATAACTAAATGAGCTCTGATTGTAGAAGGCAAATGGGCACCCAGCCTGCGGGAGGTGCCACGTGGAAGAAGCAGGGAGGTCTAGGGGGGGGTTGCTGGCCCTGTTTGCCCAGCCCAGGAGCTGGCAGGTCCTGGGGAGAAGGTCCAAGCCCTGGGAACCCTGCCGAGGAGGAGCTGCCATCCATCACCTCCCTGCTGCAGACGGGGAGCGTGGATCTGGGGCAGGCACAGCGCTGCCGTGCTGGTGGCAGTTTGGGGGAAAACAGGGCGCTGAGGAGTGCTTTGATTGGAAGTGACAGCTGATCCCTATCTAGGTTGTTTTTTTTTGTTTTGTTTTGTTTTGCTTTGCTTTGCTTTTCCCTTTTTGTATTACTAATCTTTGCTCAGGAGGGTGCCAAGGTCCTGTTCTAACACGCCGCTGTTTGCGTAGGTGTGGGGAAAGGCGATGCAGACAGAATGTCTTCTTACGAGAAGTAAGGGCTGCATTTTTAATGGCTTTTTGACAGTTTGTGGGCTTTTTTTATGAATCCCACACTGCGGTAGAGCTGACCTCGCAGGCCCTGTGCCAACCCATGGCTGAACAGAGCAGGCTCAGGGCTCCTGGTTCAGCTCCTGGCGCACTGGATGTCATTTCTACATCCCAGCTCCAAGCAGAAATGTTTTCTCTCTTATTTCCCTGTTTTCTGCATTGCTTGCTCCAGCTCTTATAGTAGCTATGCCACTTTTGATCAAATGTTCATATAAATAAGAGCAATAAGTGCTCGAGTTCCTTAGGGTTTCACTGGGGTGTGCTGAGAGCTGTGCCTGCTCCTCTGCAGCTTGGAATATGAGAATACCCTCTAGCTGTAACCAGCACTCTAACTTCGCACTGCTCTGCACCCTTCAGACCATCTGGTGACAGACACCAGGAAGCATCATTGCTAGGTCAAACCAGGGGAAACTGAGGAACAGGAAGGAACTGGCTTTGAACCTATTTAAGATATTGCTCATGGATTTAGTGTCAGAAACAGGGCTGAAATACAAATCATCATCCTGCCACAACCCCCGGCTCTCCTAGGGGTCAGTAAAGCCTTTGTGCAAGGTGAGATGAATCTTTGTGTTTCATCAGAACTGATTTCCATTGAGAACGGCTCTGCTGGAGATGTCCCACTGGTGTGTATGTGGACATGAGTCTTTGTACCCAGAGCTGGTTCGTGTCCTCCTGCCAGGCTCTGGGTCCCTGAGGGACAGGCAGGAGGGGGACGTGGGCTTTCCAAGCAATCCTAAAAGGTCCTTCAAGTCCTGCAGGTGAAAGAAAACAATTCCCTAAAAGCTCCTGTCCTCCCCTGACCACGCAGGCAAGCAGATGTTTCCCATTAAAATGCACGGAGGTATAATGCTGATCTCGGCATCCATCCCCGTCATGAGCTGGGATCTCAGATGCTCCATTTGTTTACGCTTAAAAGCATTCCCTTCCACCTTTGAAATCGTCTCTCGTCCCCTGCCCCCACCGCCTGAGCAGTTGGATGTGCTTTAAAATCCCCTCCTACCCCCCCCCCCGGCTCCCCGCCTCCGTGATCCGGGTGGCTGTGTGCGTGCGTTCCTGGCCGTCTGATGGTCCTGCCTGCTGTCACAGCGCTGCTAAGCACCCTCCCAGCGCTTAATGCTGCAATTGTTATTCTGGTGGGCATCTCCAGAAACTTCTCGCAGTTGGATGAGTCTAGCCTTTTACCTCAGCTCCATTAACAAACATCTTCATCATCCTGAGCGCTGTAAGGCCGGCAGGGCACGCGCCTCCCCGGGAGGCTGCCATCCTCCCAGCACCAGGAAACTGGGAAAAAAATAAAAATAAAAAATGGAATCCTTTCTATTCCAGCGTCCTCCTGCTGGTCTTGTCGTGGGCATGGCATTGCCATGGCCAAGCTGAGGTGTCCAAGGAGGGGTCCGAGGCAGGTGAGGTGTTTGGATCACGTTCAGGCTATTTTCCCTGCTGGGGATGGCGTGAAGGCTGGGTGGCTCCTTCCGAGCTTCACATGGAGACTTCTGGGCTTTGTGCTGGCCTCAGCATCCCTGTGGGAGGCCTTAGAAATGGCCTCTACTGGTCGTTTTAGAGGGGGATGTAGGAGGAAATCATGGTTCAGCTCCTTCTAGAGGAGCTCGGTTAGACAGGCTGTTTTGAGCTCGAAAGCACGGAGCTAAATACCCTGCCGGTGTCCGTGTGAGCTGCCACCCCTGGGGACGAAGGCACCCCTCGCCCCATGCAGATGGCTTTGCTGGGCGTGCAGCGGGCTCGCAGCAAAATGCCGCCGGCCTCGCGCCGAGCAAGGCTGCTCCTGAAACGCAGCCCTGGCTTGCCACTTCCCCTCAGCCTCCCATCAGCTTAATGAGTCCTCATTCCCCACGACAGCAGCACCTCGGAGCACACCAGGCGCTGCTGAGATGCAGCGGAAGCCGGCGCCTGGAGGAGACACCAATTAAGTCCATCTCGCCCTGGAAATGAGACTCGCGGGAGGAGGGGAAATTGCTGCTGCTTCCCATGGCTCCTGCAGGCCGGTGAGAGGCACTGACCAGCTCGCCCGTGGGGAGAAGCTGCGGGAGATGCACACGTGCTCGGGGCAGCGTGTCCCTTTCTGCTGGGGACCTGGAGGCACTGCTGTGTGCTTCTCCCTTCCTGCGGCTCTCTTCGGATTAATAACAGGGGCCGAACGCTTTCTGTTGGTTTATTCATTCCTTGGCTTGTTTTGTCAATTGAGCTGCTCTCGCTACCCCAGAAGGAGCTTGGGGAATGATATATGGGCCTGACAGCAAGATTAAACATCCCATTTACTGCACCCTGTCTTCAGGATTCAGACAGCAGAGGCGTGGGGAACAGTAATGATAGTCACAGAGCAAACAGAAAGCAGATACTCTTCATCCTGAGCTCATTTCTTCAGAGGAAAGGGCAAGGGGAGAAAGAGGAGAAAACAGAGGGAGAAGAAATAGACTGGAAAAGGGAGAAGAAAGGGAAAAGGCATCAGAAGGGAAAACTAAAGAGGAGTTATTAACTCTCAGTTTAAATGAGCTCAAAGTCAGTGCTGGGTTGGCAGTTTCTTTCTTAAAATTGTGTCAGAGAAGCTGAGGTCTGTGCAACTGGGAGCCTTTGCTGGTGCATGGCCCGATCACTTGTGCTTAATGCTGCTTTGAGTATCATCTTCTGACACTTGTTTTTTTTAGGAATTGCAGCTGCTCTGGGCCGAGTGGGAGCTCAAGACATGTGGGATGGCTTTGAATGCAAAGTGGGCCTGGTGGCAGATACCCAAAGCTCTGCTTTTGCTGCTGCCTCCGTGCCAGAGAGCAGCAGATGGGAGAAGAGCTGAGAGCAGCTTTGGAAAGGCAGAGCTGGTTTGGCCCAGCCGTGATGGGCTGAGCTGCTCTGAGCCGGGCTGGGCTGGAGCTGGTCCCAGGACCCCATCCTCGATGGGAACCCACAGCCTGGGCACAGGAGGGAAGCTCTGCTCCTTCTGGTTCCTGCCTCCCAAACCCTCCTTGCTCCCAGGAGGAGGCTGGGATCCTCCTTCCCCCTTGGGCTTGGCTGGCTCTGAAGGCTGCTTGGATGCTAAAGAGGATGTGCAATGGACATGGTGCTCAGGTCCACCCGGGGCAGTAGGTTTATCAGGACAAGCTCTTCCCAGAGCTGTCTGCACCGGGACGCCTACAAAGAGGGGCAGAAAAAAGAGGAGGTCAGTGTCATCACTGTACAGACACTTGAAATCTGACCTAAAAGTGGGGGATGTGGCAGGTCTTCAGCTCCCTAAGGTGTTAAGCAGCGTGTTAAAAGGCTGTGTCTTGTCTGCGTGTCTTAGGATGAGTTCGTAGAGGTGAATGGGGACAAAGGGAATACACTGGGCAGGCAAATAGCTGATTTTGAGAGATTCCTGTAAATACAATCTTAAAAAAAATGCCTGAATTTACAAGCAGTGCCTGCACCATTTTTCATCCTCCCAGGACCTCTCTCAGCCTTTTTCATGAGTGATGGGGGAATCTGTTTCCCGTCCCTGGGCCAATCTCCATGCTTCAGGATGTCCCTTCTGGGCACCTGCCAGACTCTGGGAACTGCTGAGATCCTTTAAACTTAAAATACACATCAGGGCCTTGGGCAGAGGACAGCTCTGGGCACCGAACAGGTCACCTGTCTCAGCTGGAGCCCTCCTCAAGTCCAGGAGTGAGCTCCCAGCACGTGGTTATCTCTTGCCTGGTGGAACTGACCCGGTGGTTCTGTTCAGGGTCAACTCTTCTTGCTTTTCAGCTGAGCGTGGGAACGGCTTTGGTGGTGTTTGTGACTTTTTCCTGGCTCAGGAAATGTCACCGAGGATCACATCTAACCACGCGTGATGTATCAGCAACAAAAAAGGTCAACTCCAACCGTAAATATTTCACACCTTTTAAAATATTCATTGGTAGCCATGAATGCAGAAGAGGAGGGACGGGACAGAGATCTTCCAGCCCACTCCTTGCCCTGCCAGACGGGCTGCACAGCCCGGCCAGCTCAGAGCTGTCTCTTCCCAGTGCCTCCCAGTGCTGCCTCCCAGCACATGGCCTCTGCTCCACTGGATGCAGATATTTGGGGAGTCTACAGCTTTCTCCAGATATTTCTGGCTATGCAGAGCTGGCTTCCCTGTGGGGGCTGTGTATATTCTTCCCTCTCACATACCTAATTGGCCACTGTAGGATTTGGGGGCATCCCAAGCAAACCCATGCCCAATCTGACACCACAGCTCACACGAAGGCTCTCAGTGGCTTCGTGCTTCTCTGCACACACACATCTCCCGCTGCAAAACCTTATGCAAGGCTTCCAGACCAAGGGCCAACAGAGCCAACAGAGTGGGAAGAAACCAGACTGCTTTTAGGACTATTCTACCTAAAACAGAAGAAACAAGCTTCAATGTCTGGGGCAGGGTGGGGTTTAGTTGGGTTGTACTCAGTTGGACAATATGGGAGAGGAACAGGCTGGCAAAGGGAGGTGTCAGGAGGGGTAAAGGAGGTGCAGAGCTACCATAACCTCCCTCCACAAAAGATCATTTCTATCCTTTGACCACACACCTCCAGCAGCACTTCCCTTGGGAAACCCTGCAGTGAGATGTGTGCTGCCTTGCTGAGGGGTCCCTGGGCTACTGCCCAAACTTTGCATTTTCAGTGTACTGAAAGTTGGAGCAGTGAAACCCCGTAGGTATCCCATGAAATTTGGAAGGACTCATCCCATGTATCTCTATCCATCTGAGAGTCAGTGAATCTGTCCATCAGGGTGCCCCAAGTGCTGTGGGGATAAACAGGCTTCCTGGAGTAACTCACGCTGTGCCAGGCTCCTCTCCATGGGGCTGAATTGCCACGGGATGGACAGGATTTGGGGCTCAGATGTGCAGGAGGAGCCTCCCAGCCTCCAGCTGCTGGGGTGGATGATGGAGGTTTCCCAAAAGTCCTGTGTCAACCTGGTCAGCCCTGCAGAGTGCCCCGGATACTCTCATGCATCTTACCTGGTACAGATATCTGTGTCTTTTTAAGCAACCAGATCACACCGGTAGAGTTTGCCTTATTTGATGCAGAGACCTTAGACCAGATACCTAACTTTGGATGGATAAAAGCAGTGAGACAGATTTCACCCCAAATAACAGACTGTTCCTCTCCTCCCTCATCTACCAAGCAATTACAGATGTGTTCATCCACAAACCAAACACCCCGCTCCCTCCCAGTCTCTTCAGATGCTTTGTACTCTCCCTGTCCTCCCTCGGTGTTTGCAACGTGTCCTAATTCATGACAATCAATGGTGTTTGTCTTTGTTATTGCAACTCCGAGACACCTCAGCCCCAAATCAGGCCCAGTTGTGCTCTGCGTTTGGCATTAATCACGAAAAAGATGGTTTCTTGCCCACAAAGAGCTGAACACTGCAGTGAGAAACAACAGATGGAGACAGACACACGGGCTGTATGGGACAGCAGGGGACAGTAGTGCAGTTTTTTCTTGTGTATAAAAGGTAGTAGGCTTATTTAATAATGTATTTCTAACCCCCTGGCAAAACCCTAATCAAATATCAATAGATGCCATCACATTTGCTTTTACTGGGCCAGTGCTTCAATAAATAAACCCCATTTTTCTAAGAGCTGCAGCAAGGTCTTAGATCCCAGACTGAGAGTTTCTTGTCTTAATGCCTGCTTTTACTGAGGAATGAGGCTGGGCTAATAATCAATAACCAATTGAACAGCCCCAGTCCTTGTTTCAAAGCGAGCCCCTTTCAAGCTCTGACCTACCGAGGCAATTCAGCTGGGAGGAAATCGCGGTGCCTCTTAATTATAAATGCAGTAAAGACTTGCGGAAATTGCCTCTTTTTGGCTGGCTGAGCGCAGTCGCTGCGCAGCCCACGCGCAGCATTTGGGGGCGGAGGGAGAGCGGGGGAAAGGCAGAGAGAGGCCGAAGCAGCGAGGGCAGAGCCCTGACGTGGTCCCCTGCTCTCACTGCTCCCGTTCCTTCTTGTCTCCCTGGTCCCATTCCTTCTTGGCAGAGGTTTCCCACACATCCTCGAGCACTCAGCATCACCCCAGGGCGATGCAGTGCCTCGTTTCTCACTGCTCCGAAGGAGCACTCGGCGCTTTCACCAAATGCCCACCCGGCAGCGCTCCCGTCTGAGGACGGCCTGCAGAGCAAAGCAGTTTTCCCGAGGACCGGCGCTGCATACAAATAGCGGTCTGCTGGCTCGTGAGCCCGGGGTACATTGTATTTCTTGCCCGGATGCGTGTCACAACCTGAATGGATTGTTTGAGCTTCCCCAAAGGCTTTCAGAAGAAATTACGTATTTTGTAAATATTAGCTATTAACCCAAACTCTTTTGCTCTGCTCCTTGTATCACCAGGCTGGTCTTAGAAGCGTTTTGGAGGGCACGACTGGATTTCTTCCTCCACCCAAATACCAGCTCCTCATATCAGAGTAGGTGAGAGAAGGCTCAGACCCTGACACGGAGAAAAATGACTTCAAAATTGCCTAAACACTGTGCAAGGAGGAAAGATGTCAGCTGGCCAGAAGGGCTGAAAACGTATGCCAGGAATATCAGCGTGTCAGGAAGCCTGGTAAAAAACAGCCACAATTCCACATGGTTTCATGCCAGCTGTGCTGTCTGAGGATTCATCTGTAGAGCTGTCAAAAATGAGACCTCGAGGCTGTTGTGGTCACTCTTCAGAGACCAGCTGGGGAGATCAGAGCACCCCCGGGCACAGCGCTGACACCCTTGGTGCTCTGGGGTCTTCCCAGGGAGGTGTCACCACCCCGACCGGCAGGCTCCGGGGTCTTCCCAGCCTCTCCGTGTGCTCCCAAGTGCTCCAGACCAATTAGGCTCAGTGTTTATTGTTGGTTTTCCCCCGTCCCCGGCTGTCAGCATCGCTGATGCTCCTGACACCAGAGATCTGACAGCTGCGCTGGGAGTATCCTGCCCCTTACGGCGCTGCTTGTGCTGCATCCCCCACAGCATCCCTGAAACCCCCCAAATGCCACAGCCTTCAAAGGAACGTGTCCAGCTGACAGCTGACAAGCAGCTAAGAGCTGACCCACCTCCTAACTAGGGTGCCTCATGTGCAAGTGGTTATGAGGGCAGCACCCAAGCCACTTTTCTGGGGCAGGAGGCACCAGATCCATCCCACCAGCTCCTTGTGTAGGCTTTAGCTAGCTCCGTGCAGGTATGAAAAGCACTAAAGCCTCTGCTCTTGGCTGGGATGTATCGGAGGGAATGGAGCTGTTGAGTGAATGTGCTATTTTTACAGTCAATTCTCCAAGCAGTTTAATGGTCATGAGCAGTCAAGACCTCTGTTTCATATCTCGGCACTAAGAAGGATGCCCGGAGCTATAGGAGCTTCCTAATCCCACAGTCCGGGGCACTGATTTCGGGTGAAGAGCACCACCTGCTGACATCCCCTCCCTGCAGCTCCCTGGCTTTTCTATGAAGGTCTCTGGCCATGCACAGACTCAGGACTTTCACAACATGGGGATCCAGTGTGGGCTGGGGAAGTTCCCATTCCCATAGGCAGCTTCATTTCTTTTCTGTTCTAGTTGAAATCTGTGAAGTCTGGCTGTCCTGGAGGCAGAGATGTTAACCCATGTGCGTGTCCTCCAAGGCAAGAGGTCCTCTCCCAACATCACCTCCCAGCTATGGTCTGCAGAAACTCTTCTTCGTGTCCCTCTGAGCAGGCTGGTGTGGCCGGAGACTCACTGTAGGACCATCAACCAGTCCACCAGTGGTGGTGAGATTTGAGATGAAGATATCTGACCTTGTTCCCCAACTCTCTTAGGTAAAACTGTTAAAAGTGCCATAAGAAAGTGGCGATTCTTGGTGGCCCCCAACCTGGGCTGGATGCGAACCCAGCCCTGTGTCCTTCAAGTCACCATCCAATTGTCCTTTGTCACGGTGTAAAGCGAGGGGCTCTTTTCACCCGAGACTTCTTCAGAAAGGAGATTCTCCGAGTTGCATGCCTGCTGCGCGTCAAGGATTGAGGTGTTTTAAATATGCATAAGCTGATGGAAAGCAGTCATAAAAGGAAGAGTGTGGCTGATGAGCCTGTGTGAGGTTTTTCTATTGCTGAATTAATTGGAGTAGGAGATGAGGCAGACACTCAATGAATTGTCTGCCTTTCAGAGCACTTTAGTAGAAAATACACAGAGATTCACTCTTAGACACTTCCTCTCCCTTGTCTGGCCTGTTCTCTGGCTGTGCTGGCCCCGAGCCTGCTTCTCCTCTTTCTGGCCACATGCTTCTTTTGCTCTCACTCATCGTGTATCATACATTTTCCTTTTTATTTCCCCCTCCATCCCTTTAACCAGCCCAGAGGACTGAGGACACGCCAGCAGATCCTGGCCACTTTGCAAAAGCAGCTACGTGTGCCTGGGTGAGCAGCATGCCTGCAGCTCCTGCTGCTTTGGGACGAGGTCCTGGAGGTCTGGGAGACCAGGTTCTTCTGCCAGCCCCTCTGGGGGAGGCTGGATGGATCCTACGAGTGGGTTTTTCCCCTCTGGTGGTATGCACCACATGCAATCCATTTTGCTCTTACCCCATCTGACAGAGCCTGCCCACACAAGCAGTGGTGGCAACGCGGCACCTGAGACTGTGCCTGGAGCTGTCACCCGGTTCAGAGCAGCCAGGAGGCAGTGACACCAGGGAGCAAGCCCACGTGATGGAAATGGATGGCTGTGACTCGAGGAAATCTGTAAAACTGTGGTTCCTGCAATTGGGTACGCCCCAGGCCATTGCGCTGGGCAGGTGAGATGAACATTGGCCAAACTGGAGCCCTCTCCCCAGCAGCTGCGATGTTACCAGGCAAGTGTGAGCATGGGCACGTGCAGGAGTGGTTCTAGCTGCCAGAACTGGGATGTACTGGGATGCAGGGCAGGGGAAGCCTGGGGGCTGTTCTGCAGCTGCTGGAGCTGGGTGCTGGGCTCCCCCCACCACGAACAGCACAGAGACACCAAAGTGTTCCCAGCACACCTTCCTCCTCCCCCAGCTAAAATGTGTGGAAAGAGACCCTGCTATTTTCTTTTTAGATTTAGATGACCTTTTCAGCTGGGACTTTTCTTCATTCCATTTTTAAAGACTTTAAAGAAATGCTTTAAAACCTGAATGAAATCTTTCCCTTCTTAATTTGCCTGGTGTTTTTTTTTCTCTGTTTGACCTAAATTCACTCCCCCTTATCACCCCTTGCCCCAGTTTTGTTTTTTTTTTTTTTGGACTTGGCAATAAACCAGAACTGGAGAAAAAAAAAAAAAAAAAGGAAAAAAAAAAAAAAGGGAAGAAGAAAGATAGTCACAAAGCCCCATTTGTTACATTTCCTCTGAGTAGATTGATCCAGCTCTCCTGCTCAGCTTCTCTTTGTGTCCAGACAATGAAGGTGCACTTTTCCCCGCTGGCATAATTGGCTACAATTAAGCTGTGGACAAGATGTTTGGTTAACGATCCCCAGGAGACACAATTTGGGGATTAGGGGCGATATTGTTTTCCCGAGCATGGGCCATCGTCCTTCTCTGTGCCTAGCTACTGGATGTCAGTGCCACCAAAGCCTGGACCAGGGGCAGACTTCTCCCCTCCCTGAGCAGCACTCAGCTGGGGCTCTTGGAGGGCTTTGCAGGTCACCAGCAAGTGAGAACAGCCCCAGATTCTGGCCAGCTGAGCACATCATGGCTGGAAGCATTGCAGAGAGTGTAAGTAGGGTGAAAATATGCACGGGGTACCCCAAAGCCAGGAGAATTTCCTATCAGGGGGTAGGTGGCAGGAGCCAGCTCTTGCTCCAGCATGCCTGCATTGCCCCCAGCCTGCTCCAGCATGGATGTCTCAGCAGAAAAGCCGTTTTCTCCCGTAACCCTCCGGCCCCCATTTCCCACAGCTCTGTGGATTGCAGAAGCTGGATGGCTGCATTTGACCCAGGCAACCTCCTTAGGCTGCCTGCAAAGCCTTTGAGCCATGGGATGTTTCCAGCCTGCAGATACACCGAGGCACATCAGGGAAAGCTGCGCAGCCCGCCGTACGTTTATGAATTAAATCCGCTTAATTAAAGGTTTGTTCATGACTTGGTTGGAAACAGCCCCGCTGGGATGCGAGTTGTCCTCCCGTGTCAAAGGGCTCAGAGTTTTTGCAGGATTTGAGGGGAGAGGGATTGCAGAAACCAAACAGGAACCGGAGGGGTTTGTGCTTTGTTTTCCACTTCTGTAACCTTGCTCCCAATGGATGCTCCAGAGCTCGACCTTTGGCTGGCTTGAAACCGAATTTGCATTGTTTTTCACCGACGGGCAGGTCTGACCTTGGAAGGGAGCTGGCAAACCCCACTCACTGAATTTAGCAAATCCGAAGCAAGCAGCGTGTGTGGGAGCAATGCTGGGATGGGGGCGGCTCCTGGGACACCTCCAGGGACCCCAGGGGGTGCAGAAGTCCTCCCACAGAGCCAGCCTGGAGCTGGGGAACCCCTTGGAGAACCAACCACCCCTGCAAGATGCAGGGCAGGGTCTCCTCAAAGCATCACAGCACCCCCTGAGTCCCTCCAAGGCTTCTCTCCAGTAGCTTGCTAATGGGATCCAGGCTCCCCCCGCAGCCCCCCCAGCCCTGCCGGCTCTGCTCGGCAGATGCAGCCCATTATGGGGCGGAAAGGGGTGGTGAGGGGGGAGGAAAGCAGCCACCCCTCACCCCCCTGACACATTAAATCTCCGGGTCAGGTAATAACCAGCAGGTCACTGAAGGAACAGGCTGTAAAACCAGCCATTGCCCTGCTCGGGGTTATTTGGGAGCAGCTTCTCCTTGTGTAAACAGCCCGAGATGAACAATCTCTGCTGCCCACACCCGGGAATTCTTCTTTTTTAGGGCATGTTTCCATTTCCATCCCTTTGACCTTTCAGTCGAGCGAGCTCTGGTGCTCGCAGAAGCGCCTTGGCCCTGGGCAGGGCTCCCAGCACCGCTGCAGTGAAAAGCATCCAACCCTGGGAGAAAAATCCCTCTGCAAGGGCGAGGGAGGCTGGGCTGCAGCTCCCGGCTTTGTATAAATCAGGGCAGCTTGAAAAATGCCTGACGGGGCCGTTCGGCGGGGGCACGTCGGGTTTTGGCTAAATAAACATTTCCGTCTCTATGGAGAGTGTCACGCTGCGCCCATAAAGCGTCTGGGTGAAGCTCTGCTTTTGTTGGAAAGCTGGGGAGGGGTGCTGGAGCTGGCCTGCTTTGTTATAATAAATCAGTCGTGCCTTTTTTTAAATTCTTCCCTCTGAATTGCTCTCCAGGAAAGAAAAGGTTGGAGAGGCTGAGCCTGCAGCTCGCTGCAGTGAGTGGCTTTGTGCCTCAGTTTCCCCATCTCTGGTGGAAGCAAGGAGCAGCCAAGGTTATTTGTTACCACAATGCATGAAGAGCCAGTTCCTGGTTCGTTTGATGACAGGAATAGCCTCGCAGATCACTTTGGGCATTTTTTGTGCCCAAAGCCAGGTCTCAGCTCTGCAAACTCCTGGACTGCTGAGCTCCAGTGAGGGAAATGCTTTGGGGTAAGGCAGTGTGTGAGCAGAACACTTCTGCTCCTCCAGCCCCTCCCCTGGTGCTCTGTAAGATGCCTGAAATGCTGACTTCCAGCTCCCTGCAAGAGCAAATGCAACAGAAACACACGGACAGCCCTGCACTGAGTGCCCCAGGCTGGGGGAAGCAAAATTGTGGGGAAGTTCCTGGGCTGAGCTCAGCAAATATTTGTCTTCTCCACCCTTCTTACTGCGCTGTGCCTCTTTCTGCCTCACTTGCACCAAGGCAAATCAAGGGGAACTTTGGTGAAGCTGGCAGGGGTGTACTGATGGGAAAGTGACATGAGAGGGAGGGGTTTTTTGAGCCCTTTCCAGCCTGGGATATACAAAATGGTCCAAAGGCACAGGGTCCGGCTTGTCTGGGAAGAAATCACCCCATGCCTCACCTGAAAGTCCAGCTTTCCCTTCCTGCTGCAGCCACCCTAGTAATATTTCCAACCTGGGGGGTTCCCAGGAACCCTGAGCACATTTGAAATAACAACAGGCCTTGGTGCCATGCAACGTTTCTGTGCTGATATTAAGCACCCTAAAGCTGCCTTTAATAAACTGGTAAACCATGACTTGCCTTTGGTCATGTTGCTTCTAGGAAAAAAATTGTGATTAGATTTATGTCCAGAAAATTAGAAAATTCGTTTTAGTGTCTTTGTAGGTACAGTGAGAGGAAGGCATCTTCACGAGGATGCGGGGGCTCAGCAGCATTACTCGGTTCCCTGTGCTTAGGGGCAAACTGCAATCCTCTTGCAAACCCCTTGGTGGTGGTAACCACAGGTGTGGCACAAAGAGTGGGAGGAAAAGGCACCAGCAATTCGGGTCCCAAGCCTGCAGCAGAGACCTCCCCGTGCCGGAAACCACATCAGTTATTGACAAGCCTCTTTTGGAAAGGGGAGGTTTCTCTGTATCACATTTCTGCTGGAAGAAAAGCAAAAAAAAGGAACCTTGCAGCATTTTTGGGAGCTTGGGCATGAGACATGCTTGGCTGATGCTACAAGAGGCAAATAAATCACACTTATAAACCCCGGTGTCACAGCAACGAGGGAGCTAACGCAATATCGCCGTGTCTGCCGGCATGCACAAATGTCTCCGAGACGCAAAGGGAGAAACACACATCAGCTCCAATTTGCATAACATTATAGTTTATTAAAACCACGGTTGCCCGAGATGGCTGTCCTGGACAAGATAATTGATGCGTATTTATGGTCTTGGTGAGAGCAAGTGACGGGGAGCGATGGAGTGCAGGCGTGCATGGAGAAGAGGGTTTCCCTTGCAAGTGCATGGAGGTTTAACAGCCTGGAGGGCGTTTCAGCCTCAGTGAGTGGCTGGAGCAAGGCACGGGGAGGGTGTGAGTCTGGTTCCCGACCACAGCGAGGAGCAGAGTGCTGGATGTGGCCCTTCTAAGGGCGGTCAGGGCATCACGGGACCCTGACCTGTGCCGGAGCGGGCGGGTGGCTCTGGCACAGGCAGAGCCATTAGAATCAGCTGCACAATCACTGCTCCTTTTATCTTCCCATAACCTCTGCAGAGGCAGCTCTTAGAGGGATGCACAGAGGTTAACGGGGAGGTCAGCAACCATTTATAGCCCACAGCAAGGACAACCGCTGTCATCTTCTCTCCCAGCACCTTTCCAGCTCCCAGCATCCTTGAAGGAGGGACAAGGGCTCTGTTCCTCCTCCTTGCAGAGGAAAATGCCCCAGGAACCTGGACCAAGGAAGGGAAGTCTTCTCCAGGTGCCATGTACTGAGAACTAAGCCTTGTGGCTCTTCTGTAGCCTCCTCCAGCCCACACTCTGCAAAGACGCTTCCCGCTGGGTCAGGACACTGCCAGGGTGGTGCAGGACAGCAGCCTTCTCCAGCAGAAATGCCCTTGCCCAGATGCTGCCTCCCAGGGACTCTTGCATCTGTTTTTATTTTTCCTGCAGCTGCATCCCTCACCCAGGACCAGGGCAGCTCCCTTGCCTGACAAAGGCGAGTTTTTCCGAGGAAAAGGAGATCCTGAGTGGGCTCTCACCAGGCCAGGATGCGCACACTGGTGTATGGGGAGAGGTCACATCTGCAGTGACTGCAGGGCAAGGCAGGAGCCAGGATCCGGCTCTCGCAGCTCCCGGGCAGAGGACAGCACCGTGGCTTAGCCCCGACAAGCTGTCCTCAATAACGCTGCTCTCCCTCTGCCAGAACCAGTGGCTTCCTCTCCACTTCCTGGGGCGACACGAGGTCCCGATTACATCCAGATGGAAGCACTGCGCGAGGCTGGCGAGCCAGGGACATAACTGGCTTAGGCAAAAACGAGAGCCAAAGTCACCGAGAGCGCCTGCTGCAGAGCTGAAAGCCGAGCCCACGCTCCCAAAGAGGAGCCGTCACGCCAGGCTGGTGGCAAGAGCAGCCGAGGCTCGGAGTTAATGACTCCTCTGGGGAGAGGCAAGGCTGGAACAAAAGCGGGGCTGGAGCTGAAAGGCAGCTCTGTGCGAGGAGACGGGGAGGCTACGAGGCTTCTGGCAAAGGACAGCACAAGGGGATGTGTGCTGAATGGAGCACGCCCCAGCATACTGATCAGAGGAGAGATTTCAAAGGTATTGTCAAAGAAAATATCTCCAAAGCCTTCCCTCTCCCCTGCACGGGGGTGGGCAGCGCCGTGTGATGGCAGAATGCAGATCCAGGCTGCTCCGTGCCAGGGTCCCCATGGTTCCATCCTGCCCTGCCTGGGTCCCCGTGACACAGGGGACAACCCCTGGATGTGCAGGGGAACAAGCAGGGTGTTGCAGGGAGGGTGCTGAGCCTGCACAAGGACACAAGCAAAGGTCAGGAGCGGGCGTGGGAATAAGCCCAGGTGATGGAGCTGGGCTGTGGGTGTTTGAGGTGGGCACGGCACGGAGCTAAGGGGTCTCTGCAGCTTGTTGTCCCTCTGTGGGGTCACCAGGGGCCTCAGAAGCTCTGCCAGGCTGCGGGCAGGGACACAGGCACCAGCGTGGGCAGTGCAGAGGTGAGCCCCCGCAGTGCCAAGGGAAGGGAAACGCAAAGCCCTGCGTCCCCCCTGCCTGGGGATGCGGTGCCCATGGCCACATCCAGGCCTGGCGATGAGGGATGAGCAGAGAAATGGACACCAACAGGGCAAAACCAGCCGTGACCATCCTTTTAGATGTTGCTCCTGTGAGATCCAAGAGCGGAGCCACTGGCTGAGCACGGGAGGGCTGGGGTGAGAGCAGAGCTGAGGCTTGCCCAGCATCTTTTCTCCTGGTGGGCACTGATGGGTAAAGTGGGTCACTGATGGATAAAGGGGGTTCCTAGTCCCTCTTCCAGCCCACAACACACCCCTAAACTCTCCTCTCCATGCCACCTCCTCCTCCTGCCCTGCCTCCATGCAGTCCCTATTTCCCTCATCCCCAAGCCCCCGGTGCCAGGCGTGGGTGGAGGTGACACCCCCAGCACCCCGAGGTGGGATCCCCCAACACCACTGCACGCTAACGAACAAGGATTAAAAACAAATCTGCTGCTGCTCCAATTACAGTAACGGCTCTGCATAATAAGAAATCCACGCTTTATATAAAGCATGTGCATAAGTCTTCATTTGCTTGTGTGGTGTTTTCCAAACCAGAGGTATAATCTTGTATTATGATTCTTGTTTGCAGCTGTAGCCCAGACACTAACCCCTTCCTAAGATGTGGAGCAGATCTGATGGCAGGAAGCTGCTTGTTCCAGGATTCCTGATGAAGTTCAGGATTTGAAAGCAGCAGCCATGCATCTGTCAGATTTTTGTAGGTTAGAAAAGGGAGGGAGATGGGAGGGAGGAAGGGGAGAGGCTGGACTTTTAATAATGAAGCTTGTGTATTTAAAAAATTAGCATCAGAAGAGGAAAAAAGAAAATCTTGTGTTTAAATTTTTACATAGTCAACAATTCCAGACAGTGATAAATGCATTTTGCAGCATGCATTCAGCTAATGACAGCTACAGTCCTGATAGAGCTAAGCACAAAATACACATCCTTCACTTTTTTTTTTTTTTTTTTTTTGATAAGGAAAAATGTGTTTGGGGTGTTTCATTCTGATGAATTTGCAAGTGGCTGCGAGCTCCTGGGGGGCACAGTCCCGGCTGCCCCTGGAGAGGACAGCAAGCTCAGGTCGGTCCCATCCTCTCCTGCAGACTGCACCTGGGTGCTTTCTTGCCTGCTGGCCAGCCTCAACAGCCCCTCAGGGAGCCCAAAAAACCTGCTTTTTGCAGGAAAAGTGGAGGTGAGCCCTTTGTCTCCCACCAGCTTGCAGCCCTTGGGCTGCAGCAAAAAGTCTCCAGGCACCTCAAGGCGCTCCAGGGAGATGCTACGATGCAGAGGACCTGGTCCATTTTGGTTGGATTTGATGATTTTAGGGGTCTTTCCCAACCTAAATGATTCTGTGATTCCATTCTAGGTGCCGTGGCCACACCAGGCATGGATAAAGGCAGAAGCCATGACCCATGGAGGCATCAAATCACCCAGCTCCATCAGCACGGCTCATCCTGCAGCTAATTTTGCTGGCATGGTGCTGAGTGCCAGCACACCCCTGGCTCACCCCTGCAGCTGGCTGGGGACCAGTGTCAGCACCGGGGACACCAGCACCCGTCCCCTCGCCCCCTGCCCTAATACCAACCCCGAGGCTGGTTCATGATCACGGCCGTGTCCCTGCAAGACCTCGTGCATCCCCTGGTAAAGGGGAGCGAAACCCCATCAGTTGGCCATAGCTAATGGACCGTGTTGTCTCCCTTTAGCCTTTAGTTTTGAGATAATTAGCTGAATTTGAATTATTTATGCTGTGAATTTTCAAATAAATAATGTAATAAATGCATCTCAACTATTTACCCTGTTACAAAGCTGACTTGATGGCTGGGCAAATATTTCCATGAATCATTGATTTTATGAATTTTACAATAAAAAAAAAAAATAAGTGATCTAATTTCAAAAGCTTTAAATTATTCTTTCATTTCTTCTGCCTTATATTCAGTTTTTGGGAATCCTCCCTGGGCTTCCATCTCCTAAGAAATTCTGTAATACATTTGGAAAACTGCTATTATTTTTAGCATGAAAGTCACACTAGAGCTTGATACCACATTTAAGCTGAATAAATGTGAGCTCGGGTCACCAGTGTATAGAAAAATGGTTACTTTATCTCACCAGGGTACTCCAGGAGAGCGCATTCCTCTTGGTGGGTAGCTGCCGAGTGTGAATGTTGTTTACTAAGAGCATGTCAGGTGTGTGCTTCCCCCCGCAGACTTTAGGTTGGGAATATAAGATTTAAGGTAAAAATCTAAATGCGTTGCTGATAGCGTTGAATTACTGTGGGTGAAATATGCATCGAGGAACCTGGATATCTCAGGTACAAGCCTCCAGCAAGCTTAGACCCACTGCAGCAAGAGTAAGGAAGCTTGAAAATGCTCTTGGGGGGTGAGTAATGCTGAGGCCACAGGTGAAAATGGAGAGGGGGAGAGGCAGAGGAGATGTTCACCCACCCCTTCAGAGGCTTCCAGGGGATGAATCCTGCTTTCTGCCTCTTCCCCTTGCCCCTGGGCTCTGGCTTTTACCACGGGATGCTCAGGCTTACCGATGCTGCCGGGCCACTGCTGGGCTGACCCTCCCCTGGCCACGAAGGTCTGCAGCTTTGTCCTGCTCAGGCAGTGGGCACTGCTAGCAGGGCAGCAGCGTGCACAGACTGAAAAACAACTGGCAGCGAAAGGAGAAGGAGCCTAAAAGGAGCTTTTGATCCAGCTGGTGCATTCAGATCTCTCCCCTAGTGCCTCAGCACAAAGGGGCTTTTCTCCGTGCTCTGCTTTTCCCCCTCTGTCCCTGTGCAACCTGCGAGCACTGCTCGGGGCTGGCCAGGTCCACCTGGTGACGTCCCTGGAGCTGCTCGCAGGGATGAACTGACAGAGAGCAATTACCCACGCCCGCCTCCGTCAGAATAAACATACAATTAGCACTGGGAAGATCTGTGCAACGATTTACACTTGAGCAGGGATTTTTTCTTCCCCCTTTCCTCCCTTCCAATTACAGAATTAGAGAAAAACAAAAGCAAGGGTGGCCCTTGGGCTGACAATACTGGTGGAGGTGCCTGGGGGGGAATAATTAATTCTATTAACATGGAACAACCTGCCTCACCACCATGGTTTGTCTCCCACATGGAGCTCATCTCCCACCTGCAGCAGGAGGTGGGCATCAAGAGCCTCTGCAGGTTCCCAGTGCTGGGAAAAAAATCCCTTGTTTTGAGCAGATTTCCTTTTTTTTTTCTGGTGTTTCACCTCAAAATCGGACACCAGCAAAGGATGGGTGAGAGCTGCCAGAATTTCAGCCTTTCTGGCAATTCAGGCGCTTACTGAAGTGCCTCTGGCTGCCTAAAAATGATGCATGAGTCCCTGTTGGGGCTGAATCTCCTCTTTGTGTCCCCCTCTGCCGGGCTGCTCCTTGCCCTCCCCATTGAGGATCTGGCTTCTTGGCGGCGACTCAAGGGGAAGGCATTCGAATCCCTCTCCTTGGAATCCTGCTTGTACGGAGGTTTAGGACCTTCCTTTTAGTCCCTCTCTGAAGATGTGAGCCCTGTAAGAGGAGGGGATTATTTTGCACATCTCAGGTGGGGTAAAGCTGTCAGCATGCAGGTGGCCAGAGGTGATGCTGGACGGAGGTGACTGCCACCATGAGTCTTCTCCATCGTCCCCAAGACCCTTCCCAATCACAGCCTTGCCCATGGGATGCTGCTACTGCAAATTCTGCAGTTCCTGGGTCCCAGCAAAGAAATTCCCTTCTTTTTTCATCTCCAAGGATGGTGCACAAGACCGGAGAGGAGCCGTGATGTTACCGGTTCCAGTTGGATGCTCCTTTTAATGCCCTCCGCCGGTCAGCGACCCGTGAGCTGCTTTTCTCTCCCAAGGACATCCCTGGCAGCCAGCTCCGTGTCGCTCTCATTAGTCAGTAGGTATTACTCTTGGCAGCCCTAAACAAGAGCTATCTGCCACTTTGCAGGGCAGGAAGGCTCTGCAGGCCCGCAGATAAAGGTCCTTTATCAGGATAAAGAGTCCACTGGACCAGACGCAGATCCTGGGACAGAGAGGTTTTTCATGCAGGGGTTCCCACTCGCATGCTGCATGGTCAGAGAGGGGCTGATTTTTTCAGCACAGGGAGCACACTCCTCCTTCTCACTGGACTAGCAGCTTCTGCACCAACATCTCCCACCCAGGGAAAGTAAAACCTGCATCCCACCACCCTGCAGTGTGCGTTAGTGTGAAATGGAAATAAGCTCCTAGGGCTGAGAGCAGCCGTTCACCCTCTCTGGTACAGATGGTGACAGCGGAGGGCAACGGTGAATCGGGGAGCGAACTGTGCCTGAGCACAAAGCGGCAGGTTGGCGTTGTCTTCCAGGGGGAAAACACAGCCTGGGGGGAATAAGGGGAGTTGCACCTTGGTATTGAATGAATTGAACGTCTTGCTGCAGGGCAATGTGTCGGAAGGGAGAGCTCGGTCCTCCTGCTCCTGTCTTGGCAAAGCAGGCTTTTCAGCAGCCTTGTTAGCAGCCAGAGTCCTTTGCTGTCTTGCTGGAGTTTTAAGGTCTGGTTCTGCCATTACTCAGATAAAACCCCTTTTCCGGGTGCTCCAGTCCATCCCCTGCCTCCCCTGCTCTTTTGCAGGAGTTTTCATCAATTTGGAGACATCTGATAAGTTGTTGGGATCATTTCGTGACCAAGAACTGCGGAGACAGGAGGCTGAATAAGATCCATGGAGGTGGCATTGAGCTGCCCAAGTTAATCCCATATATTAAGGGAGCAGTCTGGGAACTGCAGTGGCTTTGAGCTTAATGCTGGTCTATACGGGTATGTTTGGGGGTAGTGAATTCAGAGAAAGTTGTATATTTTGCCTGTCTTTGCTGATGGGAGATGTACAGGCTATCGAGGTACCTGAAACCTGAGTGTGAAGGTTTAGGGCGTCCCCACGCACTCTGTCCTTTGCTCTGAAACCATATGGGAAGCTCACATTAATGGGACACAATGAATTCTGCACCCAGATGGGGTTTTGGGGGCACAGCTCCTGCCTCACCCCCTTTCTCCTCCCTGTTCGGTGCCCCATGGCCAGGCTGAGGGATGCAGCTCTGAACTCAGCCCTCGCAGGGGTCTGCTCCTGCTGCAGGCTTGGGGTGGAGCCCATGCACCGCCCGCCTGCACTGCTTGTAGTTGCTGGTCAATTTGTAAATGAAAAATAAATTTGGGGGGAAAAAACACAACAAACATAATCTCCACTGCTTTGTGGATAATTCATGCAGAGAAGACTGGATTTGTCAAATGCATTAATACCCAATGAATAATTCAAGTGTGGCTGAGGAGGAGCTGGGCACCTTCCAGAAGGAGCTCTGCTTCCCTCCCTGGTGCAACAGAGCTGGGAAGAGGAGCCTGGCCGCCAAAATCCCCCCAAAGCTGGCCATTGCAGAAGGCTGCAAGCCTCCAGCCAGGCAGGCAGGAGGTTTTATAGCCTCCCTGTGCTGTAACACCGAGGTCGGTGGCAGGGCCTCCTTGCTTTGCTCATTTTTGCAATTTAGCAGATAACAAAATATAAGCAGCAACACGTACAAACAAAATCAAAGGCACCACAGAGTGGAGTCTACTCTGCTCATTTATTTTGACAAGTCTAGTTGAAGTTTAATTATTTATAGTACTTCACAGAGTTCCACAAGATGATCTGTCATGCGTTTTGTAAAAGTAATGGAGCCTTAATAACAGCACTTGGATGCTAAATCTACAGAGAAAGGGGGATGAGGGAAGGTTGTTTTTTTGTGTGAGTAACAAGGTGAGATTTAGGAAAATATTGTGTATCCAGACAGAACCAAATGCAGAGAGAGGACCTTCCCCCAGCACCGGCTGGGGAGCGTACAGACAAACCTCCAGGTTGTCCAGGATGTCCTCCATAAACACCTCCTCCTTCCTGCTGCTGGGGCTTGTGCTGCTCTGGAAGGACCACTGCTCCCCCACCCCGTAGAAAAATTTTCTGCTGTATAATTTTATTGCATGGGGAGGCTTCATTTCCTCTGTATTTTCAGTCAAAATTGAAGAAGGGCAGGAAGAAGCCAGCTTGCAGCATCTCCCTTGACAGCTCCTGAGTTACAGGGTCCTGGGGGGGGACTTGGGACTCTGGCCGAAGCCAGGGAGTCCAAAAGGCTCTCGGATGGCAGCAATCACCTCTTCTTGCTTAATCATAATCCCCAGGGCTCTGGGCAGTGCTCCTTGCTGGCAGCTGAAGAAACGGTTTGTGAGAGCAGAGGCGATCAGAAGCATCTAATCTACAAAGACAAGGACATGACAATCTGCGACACTTTCTCAGCCAAAACAAGTCTGGTCTCCGAAGCTGCGAGGAAATTCCCCTGATACTTCAGGACATCAGTTTAGTCTTTGAGGGAGTTTACTGAGCTGCTTCCCAGGGTGCTGAGGCATGTTAACACTGTGTGTACGTGCTTGCAAAATTTCACTGTCTCTAAAGTAGGTTTGGGGCATCCTCTGTCATACAACAAACTTTAAATATTGGCCAAGCAGGCCTCTTCTGCAATGCATTTGGCAATAAAAATTATACGTGTATGAGGTACGCCAGTGGGTTTATATAAGGCTTTAGGCTATACGAAACAAGTCTGTGGACCAAGATGACTTTTCCATATGGAAAGAATTGCAAATGTCGACTTTATTTTTAGGATGGTAAAATTGATTCTGTTATTTAAGTGCCCAGATCACTCCTTTTCTCAAGAAAGCTGCAAGATGTTAATAGTTTGGAGACCTTTACCTCTTTGTCAAATTCAGCTGAAATTACCCAGTGACTTCAGAGATTAAGGGAAGTGGGCTGTGACAGCACGCCCCTTGGCTTTATAATGCTGCGTGTGTCATGCTCTGGGTCCTCTGGAAAATGCTGGACATCTCTTCAATATGTAGATGAATTAGCAATAATATAACTTTGACCTTGTAATGCTTCTCTAAAATTAATCAGGGCCATTCCCTTCCTCTGAGGGAATGGATGCGTGTTTTTCTGCTCCGTTTTACAAGAAAACGGCAAGACTCGGGCCAGCAACCACCACCCAGCAAAGCAGGATTGCTCAGAAGAGGAGCCAAGAAGGTCCAGAGGTAGGTCCCAGCCTCTGGTGAGCGTGGGTATTTTTTGTTTCCCCATTGAAAGTACAAAAAAAAAATAGGACCCACAAGTGATGAGGTTCATATCAAGATTCCTGCCACCCTATATAGGGCTAAATAAACCCTGTGCTTTGCACCACCCCTCTGTGACCCCAGCACGTGATCACGGCAGATAAGAAATGAAGGGAAGGGTTTCTGCAGCGAACAGCTGGGATTATGAACATGCATTTTAATGCACGTTTGCATTAAAAGATCTTTAAAAGATGTCAAGAACAAGTGGGTTTGTATAATCACACTTCAGACACTTCACCAACTTTAAATTCAAGATGATGACGCTCAAGGAGAAGCTGTTTGGAAGATGCTAATCTTGTTTGGGTGAGACTTTCGCGGTATTGAAATTTATTGCTCTGCATTGACACTTTTTTTTTTTTTTTAAACAGGGAGAGTGCGAAGCACACATGCTGTCTCTGGACCTGGACTAATGGTGCAGCATCTCCTTGCTTTTCAACAACTGTCATAGCCTCTCTCCAGGGGTGCTACAGGTATAGAGAAGGCTATTCCCTAGGGTTAGCCCATAGCCACTAGTCCTAGGTCTTTTGGCACTAATTCCTCCTGGCGAGAAGCCCCTGGAGTAAATTCATGCTCTTTGCAGCCCCAAATGGCATTTTTTGTCACTTCTCTGACCTGGGAACTAGCTGATAACAAGTCTTGTTAGGAGTTTGTTTGGCTACAGTGTGAATTCATTTACATTTCCTGTCTGAATAAGGAAGGAAATACCTTCCTGGCACTGCTGCGTGGCAGTGCTGGGTTTTCTCCAGCCTCCGAACCATTTTACATAATGAACACATTAGGAGAAGACTGGGTGATGGGAACAGTTTGATAGTATGTTTGTACTTATGAAGCTGTCTGCTTTGGTTTATCCCTGCATTTCATGCAACATTAGCTTTAAAGAGCCTGTGTAGACTTGTTAAATTTCCTAAGAGTGAATAACAAGTAGAAAATCCCCTGATCCGAAGGCATATGAAATGATAAAAGGTACGGGTCCGGTCACTGCTGAACGTGGAAACGAGATGCAGATGCAAGTCTGGGCCTCTCAGCACAAACAATGGCAGTAAGTCACTGCGATGGAAAAGCGCTATTGGGTTTCAATTAATGACTTTGCTATTAGAATTCCATTAATGACTAAATAGTGTTTCCACTTTTGACAGTGTTATTAGGTTCAGCTTCATTTCAGAGGCAATAACCCAATGCATATGGCTAGCACTATATACTGTTATTAAGGAGGGCAGTATATGGGGAACCAAAGCCATCCCAGAGCCAGGATTTATAGTTAGGAATGATTCATGAGCCTTGATGTGGCATTTCGTTTCTGCAGAAATACTCTTGTTTTTTTCTGCCCAGTGCATGGACACAAGGTGTCCTGGTTTCAGTTAGGACAGTTATTTTTCCTCCTAGTAGCTGGTAGGGTGCTATGTTTTGGATTAGGATGAGAAGAGTGCTGATAACATGCTGATGTTTTAATTGCTGGAGAGCAATGCTTACACTATGCCAAGGACTTTTCAGCTCCTCGCTCTGTCCTGCCAGCGGGCAGGCTGGGGGTGCAGCAAAAGCTGGGAGGGGATAAACCCAGAACAGCTGACCCAAACTGGCCAAAGGGGTATTCCATACCATCTGACGTCATGCTAAACAATATATAGGGGTGGCTAACCGGGCTGGGGGGGCCGGCTGCTCGGGGTTGGGCTGGGCATCGGTCAGCGGGTGGTGAGCAATTGCATTGTGCATCACTTGTTTGTACATATTATTATTATTATCATTATTATTTTCTATCTTAATAAACTGCCTTTATCTCAACTCACAGGCTTCACTTTCCCGTTTCTCTCCCCCATCCCAGAGAGGGAGGGGGGAGGGTGAGCGAACGGCTGTGTGGTGTTTAGCTGCCAGCCGGGTTAAACCACAACACAAGGTCACAGAGCACAGGTTGTCACCGCTGGTGGTGCCCAGGTGCCCCTCTGGTGACACTGTCCCCCCATTTGTCCCCCCATCCCTCCCTCTCCACCTCATCCTCATTTCAGGCAGCTTCTGGTTGCAGCTTCAGTGGCTGCAGGACCTGGCTCTCTGTGTGGCAAGTCGCCTCACAGCCACCTTTCGACCCAGTTATAAACCTCGTTAACCACCCAGTTTAATTATTGCATTACTTGGAGCTCCATTTCCCTGTGGCTTTTAGAGCTCTATGCAGCCATCAGTTAATTCTATCTCTCGATGCATAGGGAGAAAAAAAATAATACTGCTTTAAACTAAGGCAGAAAGAAGATGCCTGGTTTTATAGGTCTCCTACAACTAAGTGTTATGAATAGAGCTGATGAAAGGACCCAGATCTCTCAGTCTAACCACGAGGCGATGCTCCCTGCCAGGCTTATACAGCCAAAATCAGTGCACACCATTTAGCATAACCTGTTTTTGCAGTGTGGCTGGATTTGCATGGAAGAGTTTAACTGTCCCTGCAAGAACAGCTCTCCCTTTCATCCCTCAAGGTAATAAACAAGTAATTCTCACTGCAATCCTGACCAAAGGCAAATCCCCACTGCTGACAGCCCCTCAAGAAACAAAGTCATGACAGTTGCTTCTTGCCAGCTTTTTTCTTCCCTTTGGCTTAAGCAGAGCAAGCCAGAGCCAGGAAGCCAGAAGAAGACACTGGGAAGTCTGCTTCTATTTAATGGGTCCTTACTGGGAAGCCTGGGATCTGCAAGTGATCCTGCAGTCCACAAAACACTGTCAGGGCCACAGATTGTCCAAAGAGTGACTTGGGGTGCTCAGTGCTGTGGGTGCAGTGCACAGTCTGGGGTCAGAGAGGAGAGGTACGGGGAGCAGCTTGCAAGAGGAGACAGCAAAATTAAACATCCTTTATCTGGAGACAGCTTTGGAACAAATAAATGCAACAGCCCTCCTGCCAGACAAAATACTCTTCCAGGTGCCAGTCGTGCTGATGGCATTTAGTAGCTGTTTTGATTCATCAGTTGGCTCCTTCCCAAAAAAAAGCACATTGGTATCTCACAGACCTTCTCCTGTACTGAGAGGCAGCAGCAGGTATTGCTGTGTGGGAAGGGGATGTGTGCTTTGCAAAAGGTTAACAAGAAGATAAATATTTTGTAGTTTAAAAAAATGCTGCAATAGCAGTGGAGGCTGGAGTGCTGTAGGTCGGTGATTAATGCTGGGAGGTGATGTGTGCTCACCAGGGGCCTAATTAGGGTGGTAGAGGCAATCTTAATTTCTGGTATTTCCAAACTTTTTGCATATTTGACTCTACATTTCTAACAATGATCCCATAATAAGAAATGCTGCATGCATGCCATAATTAATGCCCCAATAGCTCTCTGCATTGCACTTAGCATCATCCAAATAGAGAATGAGGCACAAAATGGAGCTAAAACCTCTGCCAACTGCCACAGCAGCAAATTCCATTTTAGGGCTCTTTCCCTTTGGGATGTGATGGGCTTTGTCTATGCAGGTTGTAGGCTTTCTGCACCAACTGCTGATCCTTGAGAGCTTAGAGGTCTGGGAATTGAAAAGAACATCTCAGGTGCTTTTATTTATTTATTTATTTATTTATTTATTTATTTATTTATTTATTAAAGACAAGTCTTTAAAAAGACTGGTTTTTAAAAGTCTTTAAAAGTCTGGTTTTGTGGTTACTTGCATATGTGTGCAGTTTTGGATCTTTATGATTTCCTTTATAGGCAAGGTGAAAAGGGGTGAAGTAGTGAGCTCAAGGCTAAACGGTAAAGTGAAAGAAGACTGGAGTTCATGTCAGCATCGTTACGCTGAGAGGGCTGAGCCATCGTTGCTGGGCACGTATCCATCCCCCAGCTCCATTCACAGCGAATGTTCAGCTGGTTTTGGAGGAAAGGGGCCACATCCCAGGCTGGCCTCAGCCGTGGCTTTGGGGGAGATTCGTGCTAACAAAGGGATGCAACATGCCATGCCTGCTGGGTGTGAGAGCAGCAAAACCGGCTGGCAGAGACACCCTTATGGGCAAAGCCCAGGATCATTTCTGGAGAAAGAAAGAAGGAAAAAAAAAAGTCCTGGGAAAAAAAGCTTGGGATTTGGAACTAGGAAACTTTCTGGCTGCTAATCCTTGTATGCTCAGGAGGCAAGAGGCAGTTACATGTTTCTCTACTTACAAATGTTGCTGCTCCTTCCCATTGATTTCCCTTCGCTCCCTGGTCAGAAAATTCAAGAAAAATGCCCAAAGTTGCCCTAAAGTAAACATTTAAATTAAAAAAAAAATATATAAAAAAAAATCAGAATTCCCAGCCCACAGCCCCTAAATCTCATTAAGAAATGCTCAAAATATTAAAGATCACATACCTGCATTTCCCTAAAGCGAAAAGTCAAATATCAGAGAGGCTGTTAATGAATTGGCCAATATAACCCGGTGAACTGCACCGAAATATATTAGAGGAGAGAGTAGGAAGATTAAATTGCAATTAAATGACTTCAGAACATCCAGCCCGATGAGAAAATGAATCTGGCTGTTAAGAGGAAGCAACTTTAACAAAACCACTGCCTCAAATTTCCCATTTAAGCCGCTTCAAAGCCTTTTCTCATCTCAGCGCAGCTCCAGAAGAACAGACAAACAACTGAAACCCATAAAGCAAAACAATAAGAGTGCCGATAATTAATCTTGATGTGATTAAGAAGTTGGAGGAGATGGGAAACCTAATTGTGTGACAATTACTTTTATTTATCAGTTGTGTAACAAAGTACTGGGGAAGAAGTTTCTCTGGAGATCCATCCAGACGTGTTTTTTTTTTTTTTTTTCCGAGCCTCACCTGCTGGAGACATCTTCTGATAACATGGCAATGTTTGTTTCAGCCACCAAAAGCTTTGTTTTGCTTCTTTTAAAATCCCTTTTGTTATGGCTTTATGCAAATTCATTCTGCTGTGCAGGAAAACCTTCAGCCTCGTGTGCCCAGCATCCACCTCCTTGCCTTGCAAACCGTGGGTGCTGGTGTCAGGGACTCATGGGTGCTGCAGGGTGGGGTGCAGGTGGGACTGCTCAGGTGGATCTGGGGGGTCTCAGAGGTAGGAGCAGTGCCCCATGCGCCCAAAGCTGCCTGAGAACTGATGAGACACTCCCTGTTAGTCTGAGGACTTTCCCTCGCAATGTGTCAAGTGAGCTGATCAAAAAAAAGAAGCTTTGTTTTTCAGGTTTTCTCTGAAGTTTGAAGAGGAAGCACAACAACTTCCCAGAAAACTTTGAGAGGAAAGGGTCAGGCTCGCCCGAGACATCTCCCTTTGATAACAAAGTAATGTTTGTTTCAACCATCAATCACTTTGTCTTGCTTCTTTTAAAACCCTTTTTATTATGGACATATGCAAATACACGCTGCTATGACTCACGTAACTTCAGTGGTACTTCTTCTGTAAAGCTTCAATAAATCACTCAGATGTTTCAGAACTACCTGGAATTACCTGCCATGAAAAGTTACAGAAATACTGGTGGGAGTTTGGGGGATTTTATTTTTTTCCTGCCAAAAGAGCTCAAATCCAAGCAGTTCAGTGTCCCACGAGGCAAAAAGTCCCCTTGGACTCCATAACCTGTGGGTGCAGAGGAGATGCACATCACATTGCTCCTCTACCCAGGGCTCAGAGACAAAGCTGGGAAGGAAACAAAGAGTTTGGGGAATGCAGGTACCTGGAGAAAGGGTCATCAGGCTCCTGAGCCCCGTGTCATCCCCTCCTTGCTTCTTCGGCCTGCTCTGAACAGCCTGAAGTGACCATGTGGGTGTTGCTGGGCCACCATCTCCTCCAAAGTTGGCTTGCATCTGGAAAATAATCCTGGAAATGAACTTGCCTTTGCACCCACAGCCTCACTTTGGTTTTGCTGGAGCAAAAGCTCAATGTGGTTGTGCAGAGCCTTGCACAACTGCTCACAGGTACTCAGTGCAGCGATGCCCAAACCCTCCAGTTCTCTGCTCCTTGGAAGATTTTTTGGACAGTACAAGAGCAAGATAAATAAATATTTATTTATTAAGAGGTGTAGATCAGTGTTTAGAAAGTCCCTGTTGCAGCCGTGGGCTCTCCAGCCACCACACAACTGTGGGTGCATGGCCACCAATGCTTAGTTAACCCTTTTATAATGTTAAGTGTGGAAGTTTTGGATCAAGAGTTTGGCAGATTAATATCTGAGCTTCACTAAAGCCTTAATAACCTTTTGGCTGGCTGAATGAATAACGCAGAGCTCAAGCAAGCAGCTCAGCACTTGACCTTTTCCTGTTTTCCTATCCCACCGTACCTGCCGCGGGGAAAAGTCCTCAGCTGCAGATGGAGCAGGAGCCCCAGGGAACAGGAAACCTTGGCAGCAGCAGGGGGGTTGTAGGTGCAGAAGGGTTGTGTGGTTGGAATGGTGCCTCCTTGCCCCTGTCCTGATCACTAATGCATTGTCCTGGGTGGGATTTTGCTCTGAGAGAGGGCTGCTGACACCCTTGGTGACCCCTTTTTCTGGCATCACCACCCCAGGTGTGCACTGAAATCAGCTGGGGAAGGGGACAGGCGATGGGGAAGCTGGACAAGGGGCTGCTGTTCCTAGTCTGCTCCCAGTGCAAGTCTCTGAATGAAACCACCAGAAGGGAGCTCAGAGGGACAAGGGGACGCTGTTCTCCATGTGTGGAGAACTTACCTCCTTGCTGCAGGAGGTCACAGAGGCCCCAAGTTTTTTTGGAGTTCAAAACCAGTCACATAAAAGGTGCTGGAGGAAAAAAAAAAAAAACACTTAAATAGAGGAACACTGCTTCTGCTTTAAAAAGTCCCTGGGGGCTGAAGTTATTCTGGGAGAGGAGCATCGCCATCAGTTCCTGGGCAACCTGCCTGGGTGGCCCTGCTTGAGGAGAAGGGTTGGACCAGATGGACCCAGAGGTGCCCTGTTGGACATCTCATGCTCTTCCCCCTCTTCCCCCCCATTCCTGACTGTCCATAAGGCCTTACCTCAATGCAGGGATGGTCTGGGGGGGCTTGCTCTGTTCCCTGGGGGATTCCCCAGCCCCTTGCTGGGATGTGTGTGGAAACAAGGTCAGAAAGGCTGTGGGAGCAGGGGGCTTTGGGCTGCCCCTGGAAGACGGACTTGAACGTGTGCGTTGGGGGTGAAGGATTGCATTAGCTGTCATAATGGGGCTGTCTCAAAGACAGATGGAGGTTTTTGAAGTGGGAGGAACCCAAAGGAGCTGAGGAACTTGCTACGAATTGACTGCCTGCAGACATGATAAACAAGCCACTGTTGGAGGAATCAATTCATTTTAATTTGGGAGTAAGAGAGGGGAAATGATTGAGTTATCTGCTCTCGGAGGGAAGGTCCCAGCAGCACCACTGAATCGGATTTATTGTTAACTTTTATAGTTATTGTTTTATTGCCTATATTTCGGGGAAACATATTGAGGACTCCTCCAGTCCTCCAGCTGCACCTCACAAGGGGAACAATAAAAATAATAGCTCTTTTCCACTGCAGATATCCAAGTATTTTATGAGGAGGCTGGTCTTTGAGGGGTCTCAGGGTCACTCCTGGTGATGATGTCTCCTCGAAGGGGTCTGTCTGTCCCAGGCTGTGCTTCCTCTGAGCAGAGAAGCAGAGGACAGCAGCCCTGTCCCACCCCAAGGAGATCTCCACGGCAAAAGCTGCCTTGTTGCTCGGTGAGACGGTGACATCCATTAGTTCGGCTTGAAGGCTTTAGTGAGACTGGCTGACTTAATTGGATTTTGGTGCGACACAAATCTGTCCAGGCTGGAGCAGGGGATAAAATTAAAGAACTCGGTGCTCGCTGCCTTACGCATCCATGAGACCGACTGTCAACGCTCAGCTCCTGCCCTGGGCATGGCACAAGGGGTTTTAGTTCTGCTGGTGACAAAGGTGGGGCTGGGGCCAAGCGGGATGGAGGTAATATCCCACTGCGCTGGTTTCAACTTCTAACCTTGACCAGTGGCTCCAGGAGCCCATCAGGAATAAACTCAATATAGGGCTAGTGCTAGTTGGGGTTACCCATCCCCTGCATAGGGACCTATAGAGGTCCGGTGGGTTGAACTCCCCAGAAAAAGTCAGGAGGATGTCAGAACTGATTTCTGTTGCCCTTTGAATGTGTTTTGACCTCTGGATCCTTCTTTACACCTTCTGCTTGATGTGCAAAATGTTGCTGGGTTTAGCCAGGCCTTTGACTTTGCAGCCCCTGGGGAAGTTGCTCCTGAGGTGCAGGAGAGCTGCTGGAGCCAGGGCTGACCGTCAGCAGCCTTCCAGCTCCCTCTGCAGATGTAATCACGGCAACGTTTCCCTGCACAGATCAGTTCAGTGCCTCTTCGACCTCCTTTACCCCAACGGTGGAAACAGACGAAGTCTGTCACCGCTTCGGACAAATTGGTGGCAGCTGAGGGCTGGATTCTCCCTGGCACCTTGGTGCACGGCTGCCTTTTGCCATGGGTTTGGCACCCTGAGGCGCCAGCCGGCAGGCGATGGGTGACTTCTGCAACTTCTGCCTAAGCCGCCAAGCCCAGGGAGGCTGGGAGCGGGCAGATGGCGTGGGCAGGACCTGCCGTCTGCCTGGCGCCTGGCATCAGCTGCGCTTTTGGAAGCCTTCTGCAGCCCTGCCCTTCAAGCGCTGCTCGGTTGCTCCTGTTGAGATCTGTTCTCTACTGTTAATGCCAGAATTAGGTAGCAGCTTCCAAATGCCCTTGTCTTGTCTGGTCGGCAGCCGTGCCCTCCTTGGGATGTGTCCTGGGTTGGCAGCCCTGCAGCCTCTCGTGCAACAAGTGCCAGGAGCTGCAACCATTGCCTGCAGCAACGGGGTCTGGTCCCCTGCTAAGGGAAACCTGCTGTGGACTCCCAGAAGAATATGAGCCAGGGCAGGGGCTCCCTGCAAGGAGGCCAGCTCCTGGTGGAAGGTGTTCGCAGCAGGCTTGGGGTGCGCCCATCCTGCAGAGAACCCCACGGCTCATCACACGGGCATGCCCGAGCCTCCCTCCAGGCTGCAGCTGGATCCTGAGCCTGGGCAACAACACTTTGCATTTTATTTCCATGGAGAGCAAATGGCTGTGCCTCTGACCGGGGTACCTGGGCTAGCGCCTTTAGCTCTGAAATTATCAAGCAGCAATTTCAGAGCTTCTCCAAGACACCATCCACCCCACAGCAAGGGCTCGGGCTGGGGAACTCGTCAGCACCTGGTGTGACACAGGCAGAGGGAGTTCAGCGTGATAACACAAATTGCAAAATCCAGGCTCACTGCAGGACGAAATGAGACTTTCCAAGGAGCAGCTTTGTGCTTTGTGGTGAAACCTCTCCTGTCCCTCTGGCTCCTGGCTGGCTGGGCATCAGCAACCTTGTGGAATTTGAAAGGTGGCGAAGATATGGGCTCATTGTAATTTACTTTGAGGCATCTTTGACAGCAAATTCAGCAGAAATGCTTCCAGCTTTTCTCCCTTTTAGTCTTATTCCTCACTCTTCCTGTCTCAAATTCCTGGCCAGAATTGTCGTGTCGATTCTGATTACACGATCTCAGAAAGAGGGGGGGGAAAGTGCTTGTTATTGATATTCTTGATGTGTATTGGTGCTTCTTATGTGTACTGAGATTAAGCTTTGGCCAGCAAACCCTGCCCTCCAGCCTGCCTGCGCTGCCCATGCCTTTGCTGGGATTCACAGCGAGAACTTGCAACGAGAGGAAAATTGCACAGCACTGGCAGTGCTGCTGGAGCTTGATAACCCTGTGCTGATAGATGATATTCAGGATAGATAAAGCATGAGAGGCTGATATAAAGTCAAATGCAGAGAACCAAAATTTTCAGTTTTCAACCCAAAATCTTTAGCTCATGATGAGCTACAGAAAAGACCCTTAAAAGACTCCTGTTACTCCTGTTAGGGTGGAGATGCTCTTCTGCTCATGTGATGTCACTCATGCCACACAGCTGCCTGAAAAACAAGGAAAATAGCAGAATTAGAAATAAAATCTTACAGAAATAAATATATAGATATTTCTTCTGTGCTCTGCTTCCAGTTCTGTGTGCTGCTGGGCTTTTCCCATTGTGGCCCTTAGATGGAACTGGTGCATTCCGTCCTCATACTGGTGTGCACTGGGGCACTGCCCCATGCTCAGGTGCTAGTTCTCCATGCTCTTTCCAATTAATTTAAAAATAATATATTTTTAATAATGATCCAGACCAAGACAAAGCCAGGGGGCACTATCTATTCTATCCTATTCTATTCTATTCTATTCTATTCTATTCTATTCTATTCTATTCTATTCTATTCTATTCTATTCTATTCATGTCTCCTGGGATGGATTGAATCTGTCCTATGGATGGGACAAGAAACTGAGAAAAGGAGCAACCAGAGCTCGCTCGGGCCTGTCTGCAGCATGAGTCAGCAGAGATAAAGGCTCGAGAAAGAGAGAAAGACAGAGTCTGTTCTGTCTGAGGTGTTGCTCCAAACGTGCCCGGTTTCACAGATTAATCTATTCTAAAATGCTGAGCATAATTTGGGGAAAGGTGCCAGGCTGCAGGTTTGTGCTTCCCCTTTCTCCTAGTTCCCGGATCCTCTCTGAGGACTCAGCGAAGGAGCGTGTTGGAGGCTCAGACTCGGCTGCAGTCTAGCAGATGGCACAGAGGGGGCCTTGGCTGAAATGCTTGGACGAAAGAGCTGAGCTGGGGGGATTAGGGGGAGCCTTTCCTTCCACCATTTGGAAAGCTGTCATGGTTTCAACTGCTTTATACCTGTCCTAGTCAGGAGGGTGCACTGCAGGAAGGGTGGGCTGTCCCTGGGGAGGGTGGAAAGGTCCCTAAAGTCTGACCCTGCCAGGATGTGGCTGCAGCCTCATGGCGGTAAAAAATGGTATCTTTTGTCAGCCCCAAATATTCAGCCCCAGAAAACCACGGGACACCATTCTGAGCCCATTAGCCCCTTTATCTTGAAGTATTGAACCCCTTAAATAGTCCCTTATCAGTTTAGGTCTTAAAATAAATAAATAAATAAATAAATAAATAAATAAATAAATGGAGTTGTAAAACTGAAACCAAACAAGTTTCATTCTGAAAACACAGAAGGAAGGCTGTAGGAGTTTTGTTCTACCTCTCCACTTACCACATCCAATTTTGGAAATGATAAAATTGGTAAGTGATCCACTCCAAACTTCAGGGAAACTGCTTCTTTCTGAACTTCATTGCTTTGCAAAGTTTATTATTTGTGAGAGGGGAAAGAAAGAGAAAATTTCAGTGCCATTACATGTTTCCTCATCTTTTTCCTGGTGAGAAGCATTTGAAGTCTCTCCAGAGCTATTCTCCAGGCATTTTTAAGTTTTATTTCATTTTTTATGAGTTGCTTTTGTGCTGTTTGTTTGTGCTTGTTGCGGTTGCATTACCTTTGGGGTATACGAGGTGTGTTTTAGAGATGCCTCTTCCCCTTACGTCAGGCTCTGGGACACGCTGCACTGGCCCCACGTCAGCAGAGTGCTTGCTTTTCTGCCTGTCTGCCCCGAGGAAGCTCGTTGCCCTCCCAGAAAAGCTCTGCTTTTGCTGGTGGTGCCAAGATGCTCATTTGGCAGCCACATTCATCGTCCCAGATGTTAGCTGCTCTTCTGGGCATGCTTACCCAGGAGGTAAGGAGAGGGACCCTGAGCCTGTTGCAATGTGCTGTAAGCAGCCTGGAGTTCGTCTTTGCCACCTCTCAGCATCCCAGCCATGAGCTGAGGAGCTTCCCTTTCTGTAACCATGGCTTGCTGCTAATCCACAATTCGCTCATCTTAATATAACCCAGGTAACACAGCTTCAGCTCTCGGCCTTGCTGCCATCACCCCTGACAGAAGAATGCTCAAGTTTTGTGAAATTAATTTCTGAAAGCCTTCACCCTTCTGTCGTCCCCAGTCCACCAGCACAGCGAGGTGTCCTTGAGGGCTCGGAGGGCTCTGGCAGGAGGGGAGGTAGCTTTTGGCTCACCTGGGGGCATCCTCCTGGAAGGCTTGTGCAGAAGGCAGAAACTCTTCAGCTCAGGTGCTTTCTCCTGATGCTCAGCCAGCTGAAACACAACCACAGCAGTTTTATTGCCGTCACCTACAAGTGTGATCATAACAGCAAGGAAAATACATCTGTCTGTTGTTCCCTGGGAAAATTACTGCTCCTAAATGAGCGATCAGGGAAGGCTGCAGCTGTGCTCAGGCTGTTTGCATGAAGGCACAAACCTTTGGAGCAGGTCAGCGTGGTGAGAGGCTCCTGCTGTGCCACGGGCTCTCCTGAAGACCTTGACTAATCCTTCTGTCATTACCTGGTTCGGAGCTTGGTGAGCAGCCAAACGTGATGGGGCTGTGAATGAACAAAAAACTTAGACACCCCCCCCCCCCCTTCCCCACTGCCTTTGGCTGGGTCCTGGACACCTGATTGTATCTGTAAATATGACCTGTACATTCCTGGGCCACTTCTGTAAATAATTTGTATTTTTGCTGAGTGAATCACACGTATGGACCCTGTTTTAATACAAGACAGGCTTGATGGAGAATTATCATCCCAGCTTCTTGTGCCCAGGTGAGCATTTTCACTACTGCTGACAAATTTCTCTGAATCAGCTTCCCATTGAATTGGGTTATTTTATTATGGCAAAAACTTTGAAACAAAGAAAAGGAGGGATTCGCTACAGGAGAGCTCACCTGCTGAGTCTGGCTCTGTCCTTCCCCTCTGCAGTGCTGCCACCCCCCTGTCCCTGGTGCACTGGGGCCAGCGGGTGGGGATGTCACAGCGGTGGCAGTGCTGGTGCTCCATCGCTGGCAGGATCCGAAGGATGTGGGATCCCCCAGCCCAGGACTGCTGCTCCCTTACCTCTGCCATTCAGCCCTAGGTGCTTGGCAGGCAGCACCACGAGGGTCGTGAGCAGCCCTTGCAGGTGGAGGCAGGTTCTCAGCATCCCCTCAAGGCCGTTTTACCTGCAGCTCCTCTGCAAAAAAGGGAAGGGCAGGCGAAGAGTGTGCCATGTGGTTTTCTCCAGGACACCCTGGTGATACGAGGTTTAAACTGAAATATCACACAGTTTCCCATGTGAACATCACAAAAAGGATTTCCCCCTCCTTCCTGAGGCCAGGCAGGACTTTTCCTGCAGAGTCATGGGACAGATGTTCATGAATATAACTGGAAGCAAGGAAGACAATAGCGATGGCTGTATTATTCTCTCCCACCAAGAAGCAGTTGGTTTGAAAGATGCCTTTGGCAGCTGGATGTATTGCTGTTTCAGAAGCTTTGCAGCTGAAATCATTGCTTTGTATCTCAATAAACGATCTCTCTGCCTCTTCTCCCTCCATAAAGCACAACCTATATTTAGAGTGTTTAGAGTTGCATATTTAAGCAGCAGGCTTAATTAAATTCTCCTGATGCAGGAATTGGCCCCTACTGCCTCTTCAGGATCCTAACCACAGACTGCTCTGCTGTAAATCCGGGAGACCACGGCCTTCCCAGAGCTGCTGGGGACTAAATTCAAGTGGGGACCTTCTGCTCTGTGCTTGGAGAGAAGGTATTTGGACCAAATCTGAGGACCCTGCATTGGTGGGACTGCTGGGCTTAACCCAGAGCTGCTGTTCAGGAGGGATGATAAAGCTCTCTGCTGGCCAGAAAGAGCCTTTCTCTGGGTGCTTTTAACCAGCATTGGAATTTAGGAGCAGGGAGACAAGGTTCTACTTTTTTTTTTTTTTTTTTTTCCCTGCAGGATGGTTCCCAGAAGTTACAATTATACATTTGTTTATTGAATTAAAAAAAGAATGTAATCCTCTCCTAGGCCCTCTGCCATTTCTGTATGATGGCATGCACAAATAATGGAAACACATCTTCTCCAGTTATCTATCTGAAGAGAAATGCTTAATGCGTTATGATGTATTCCACTTGAAGTGGAGTCCAGCATCCTGCCTTCAGTACATTAGGCTGTAACTCGATTACGGCACAAGCTGGGATTCCGAATGGAGATCAGGGCCTGCCGGGGCTGCAGGGATCAGCAGGAGAAAATCGTCTCTGCTCCCAAGATCTCAGGCTGGGCAGGGCTCTGTCCCTCCTTGCTAGGTGCAAAGAGCAGAGGCATGTAGCAGAAAAGGCATTTCTCTGCAGAGCAGCAGCCCATTAAATCAAATAATTGATGAGAGGGAAGAACAAAGGGAAAGCTGTAGCATCACCCTCGTGGCACGGGGATACTGGGGCAGTGATGCATCCAAAATGCTTCATGCTGGCTGCAACCAGCCTGGGCAAAGGGGCCCAGGTTTTTCTCAGCTGCTGTGGTGGGAGCAATCTCCAGACCTACCTAAAGGGCAGGGAGTCCTATTTGCTTCCCAACTCTGTATGCCAACAGTGATAGGTGAATTATGGGGAAGAAATATATATATATAAAGGAGGAGAGCAGAGAAGATCCTGATGGATGTAAAAGCTGATCTTTGCTCTGACATCATGACCCAGCCTGTTCCTCTCCTCCCTGGAAATTTGGATTTGAATGCACAGAAGGTGTGTGCACACCAGCTATTTTTGTAGAGGAGAGCCAACAGCCAGTGCCCTTTGCCACCTGCCAGGGAGCAGACCCGAGAGCAGCGCTGCACCATGTCCGTGTGGGAAGGACCCCGCTGCCCCTTCCTGGACAGGAAACAGCCTGAGCATCATCTGTGTGGTGCTGGCAATTCTCTGCTGCCCAAAGCCAGAGCTGGTCACTCTGCTGGCAAAATGCTGTCATCCAGCTCTGCTGGTGAGAGCAGGGGCTGTGCCCTCCTGCACCGTTCCCTCCCCTCCACGGGTCAGGTGCCAGGCTCAGCTCAGACCCAGGCACCAGCTGTGCTCTGAATCTGTGCCGTGCTCCATCCCTGGCACGCTGTGAAAGCCATGGCACAAGGATGCTATCATTTACAAGGATGCTACGGATCCTGTTCTCCAGGCCGATATTTCAGGCAGGATGCTTTCTCTCCCCCAGCTAATACTGCTAGAGCTGAAGGCAGCACCCACTCTCTGCCAAAACCCCAGAGGGATGGTCTTTTTCTGTGCCTGCTGTCACTGCTCGTGTTATTTCTGTAGTTGTAGAAATAATATGCTTTATTGATGGCTTTTTATTTCCTCTTGGAATAGCATAAATATGTATACACGCATTGCGAGTGTATTTATACAAGTGAAAATTATTGCTAAGCCCCAGCACAAGGAGAACATTAAAATGAAGCTGGATTTGATTTTAAATTAAGACATAACGGGGTGACATTCAGCGTCTCTAGGATCCACGACTTGCATTTTTAACATGTTTGTAACATCCAAGTGCATCAGCATGCTTTAAACACAGGGACCAACTCTAAACTTGAGCAGTGACAAAATGAGCACTGAGCTGGGAATCTGCCCCCTAAATGCAGCTCAGAATGGGCTCGTCTGTCCCCTGCAGGCACTGTGCTAGAGGGGGGATGATGTGATGCTGTGATATGAGACACAGCCTGCCCTTAGCAGGGGCTGTGTGTCTCCTGTTTGAGGTTTGTCAGACCTCAGAACGAGGTCTGAGCTGGATGCTCCTAGAAATGGAGATGTCAGTGGGTTCTCCCTGGCCACAGCCCCCAGGAGCCGGTTGGTGGACCCTGCGTGCGCCCCTGGATGTCAGCACGGTTTGACTTGGCAAAATGACCCCTCTTGCTCTGCAGAAAGGAGGCCACCGCGCCTTGACAGCGTAATCATGTAAGCCTGTCTGCTTACAGCAACGAGGGCAGCAGGGGTCAGCTCGAAAAACTACCCACCGCCGGCTGAGCCAGCTCCCCTCGTGTGCTCCCGCAAGGCGCCAGTGCCAGGGGTTTGGGCAGCGGGGCCGAAGTGGGAGCATGGCTAAAAGGCTGGGGAGGCAGCGTGTGCTTGGCAGTCCCTGTGGGCTACAAAATGCTGGGTCTGGATGAGGGGGAATCAGAGGGGTGGTGGGAAGTGGCCCCCAGGTACCAGCTAGAGCTGCTGTGCTGTGTGAGGGGGTCCATGTGGCTGCCCCTGGTATCTGCTAAGGCTTATTCTGCAGATTTCTCTGTCCTCCAAGTTAGCCTGGTTTGGAGCTGAGTGTCCTTATGACCCCTTAGGGTCAGCTCTATAAACATCCCCTTGCTGGCTGTTCCTGGGGATGCTCCAATTGCATATTTCCCTGCTCCCACGGGATGGTTGGAGTAAACGGCACCTGCCCATCCTCTAGGGGTGGCCAGAGGGCCCCCAAAGGCCATAGATTGTCCCTGGCCAAAAAACACTTGGAGAAAAGGGAGAGGGAGCCCATGCATGTCCCTGGTTCCTTCTCCATGCTGCTACCTGGTGATTATCCCATGCTGTCTCCATAGTTTTTTTTTTTTTTTGTACTGAACGCCATACTTGGTTTTATACAAATATTTTTAATTTTTATCTTCACTTATCCCAGACTGTCACTTCTAACATTGTTTTCATTCTGAATTGCAATCCTGCATTACTCAGTCTCAGCTCTCCTCTACCGGTCTCACATAATAATTTTAAATGTACCATCTTTGTCATCGTTGTGGCTTTCAAAGGAAGTGTTTGGTCTCGGAACAGGTTCCTATGGGACCCTGGATGAGAAATCTTCCCTATTTTAACAATTAACTGAGAATAAATACTCTCTGAGTCCAGATTTCCCACCAATTTTACATCTGCCTCTGGGGAGATTGCTCTAAACTGTGTTTCTTTAGGATGTCAGGAGAGACCATGTCAAAAGCTTCGATGAAGTCAGGATGCATCACATCCGCACCCCCCTCCCATTCACAGGGGCAGTTTCTGTGTCAGAAAATGCAATTAGATTGGCTTGACAGGATTTGCTCTTGACAAATTCGCATTGGCTGTTTTTTATCACTTTATTATCCTCCAGGTGCTTAGAAACTGTGTAATGATTTGTCTGAGGGTCTTTTGGGGTATGGAAATTGGGACAGCCGTGCTTCCAGGCTCTAGGTCTTTCAAGCACAGCCTTATTTTTGCCTCTGTTGGTTCTCTGGCATCGCTGCTGGTCTGGAGACCGCGAGGCCCCATGGCAGGGGGGCTGAGTCTGCAGACACTGCCGACAAGGGCATCCAACACCCTGCTCTCCTCCTGCTGGTCTGTATTTCTGTCCCTTGTTTGCATTAATTATGAAGATGTTGTTTTCTCTTTCTCATAGGAATGAATTAAAAAAATAGATATTTCAACCTCCTCTCCATCCCTTGCTATTTGCTCTCCTTCTTTAACAATTAACCTTTGTTTTCCTCTGTCTTCTCCTTCTAAGAAGGCCTGAACGTCACCCAGGACTTCACCTTTTGCTCATTTCTCCAGCTTACATGTGCAAGGTGCTGGAAAAACAGGAGAGGGAAAAAAAATGGCCATTTCTGTATTGAAGGATTTGTTTGGTGGGTGGGATGTCAGCTGGCTGGGTGGCAGGAGGGACAGCAGCAGCACAATGTAAGGCTTCGCTCCAGCAGGTTCCTCTACCTCCTCCTTTCAGTACCAACAGCCACGATGTTACCTAGTCCCTTAAGAGCTTATGTTTTGGGAAAATGTATGGGAATGCAGGTCCTACATCACCAATGTTGCTTTCAGGATTTACACCTGAGTTCAGCCTCCCAGCTCAGGGCACATCTTGTCTCCGCAATGGAAGGGGCAAAGCCCCGTCCAGCCCAGCCTGGTGCATCTGTGGGTACAGCTCAGCCCTGGGCCAGTCTGGTGGCAGCACCACTGCATCCTTGTGCATCCTTGCTGCTGCTGCATGTCCTGAACTCGGCTGCAACCCTTGAGCTCCCCAGTGCCTCAGTTGTGCTTGTGTGAATTATTGTTACCATGTCTCTGCTTCACAGGAGCATTGTGGAGGCTGGGTGTGTTGGGATCCCTGGATGAAAGAGCCCTTAGAAATGCAAAGGAGGAAAATCCCCCCTTGGCAAATGCTGTGTGGAAAAGACAACTCAGCAGGAAAAGGCTGGAGTGAAAAAGACAGCACAGACGAGAGCTGGAGCAGAAACACCCGTCACAGAGTCGATAATACAGGTGGATGTGGCAAGGATAATGCTGAAGTGGGCACTGCCTGTTACAATTCATTAATGCAGAGAAACCAGAACATAGCAGCTCTGTTCCAGAAAGAAAATCACTGAATACATGCCACATAAATGAAAGAAAATGTGCCTGGGAGAACTCAGCCCACCTGAGCTCTCATGGTTTGCTCAGCACCAGGATGGGTGACGTGTCCCGGTGGCTTCCTGGTGGGTGCCAGGTTTACAGGTGTTGGTGACCCTATGAGCCAGGTGGTGACGGAGTCTGAGTCCCTACCTGCATGTACCAGGGCTGATGGGATGCAAAACGGGAACAGAGATTAGTTTCCAGGTAAATCAGCTCTTCCTTGGCTCTGGGAAAACCTGTCCTGTTCCTTGGATCTTCAGGTGATGTAATGCTTCCCAGCTCACAGGGAGTCTTGAGGGGCTCTGTGAGATGGTCTGACAGCTGTAGGCAGAAATCTTCTCTGATCTGCACAGGACTGTCCTGCAGAGCCCTCTTCCGCAGATGGGCAATGCAGAGACAGAAGAGCTGCCTCCTCCAAGGCAGTCAGCACTCTGCCCTCCATCCTTCAACCCCTTGCCATACTGTGGTCATCAAGTGCTAATGAATTTTTCCAGATCAATAGAAAAGGGTCCAGCACTTCCCCAGATTAGACCCTTTGCCTGCTCAGCAAAGTCATACAGGTCGTCCGTGACAAAACAAGGACGTGAGCCCCAACCTGCTGCATGCCTTCTGTGCCTTTGCTGCAGCGTAAAGATTTCTTGTAATCTGTAGCTAAGCATCTCTTTGATGCTTCAATTCAGCTTTTCTGCACAACTCATCCAGCACTGTAAAATGGCCTTTATCACACTTGGGTATCTCTTGTTAATAAAGTGCCAGGAATTCATTAAGCAAAAGGACTGAATGGGGTCAGGATGACAAGGAGAAACTCCACCACGAGAGGAAATCAAGAGGCTGCACCATCGCAGCACAGCTGGCAGTGGCGCTGCCGACAGCGAGCAGGGATGGGGCGGCTGGGAGGGATGCAGGATGCTTCAGGCTGAGGGAGGATCAGCTGCTGAAAGCAAGCCAGAGGCTGGGCTTTAGTGCTTGGAAGCCTGGGGATCTGTGGGGAAATGCTCATCCAGCTTCAGCCTTCTGGAGAGGTTTTCTAGGTGTCGGTGGTTTGGAAGAGTAAGCAGGTCAGTGAGCAAGGGGCAGACGCTGCACGTCAGCAGGTTTGATGTTCCAGGAGCGGGTAGTTACACGTCTCCTCATAAAATTAAAGTGTCTCTTTTAAAGAGCAAAGCTAAAAGAGATGAATCCCAGAGCAGCAGCAGTGACAGCCACTCTCCAGCTCCATGCACACATGTCCTGCTGGTGCCAGGAAATTCAGGCCCAGGTACTGATTGCCACTGTTTTGCTGCTTTTGGCAATTACACGGTGCTTTTGTTGTCCAGTTATCCAACAGAACTTCACCACCAGCAGCACAGAAGCTGTTTCAGCTACAGGCATCATTAGGAAGTTCATTGCTTGCATACATTCACCACTGACCAATTTTAAAGTTGTTATGGTGTCATACTGTTTGAAATGGAGAACATTTTTGGGATAATTTCTGACTTGGAAGAGGGATGGGTTTTGCTTTAAAGGATGAGACTCAAGCTGCTTGAGAGCAATCAGGGATCTGTCAGCCCTGAAGTTTTTAAGAATCATTTACGCACTCCTTCTGTGCTGTGATTTGTATCCTGATTGAGCTGTTCATTCAAGAGCACGAGCAAAAGTCTAAAGCAGGTTTGTTAACTAAATTTCTCAGACCAGGAACCCCAAGAGAGTACTTTAAAAATGGACATTCTCATGATATAACTAGTCGGCCACAAGCATCTCATTCTTAACATTAAAAAAAAAAAAAATCAAAAGAAATTAAAAACTTTGGGTATCTCAGGTTTGGGGTACCCAACATTCTCCAGGTTTGAACCCCTTTCATGTTGATCTGCAATCATCTGAAGTTCTTCCTTTTCTCCTGGGTTATTCCTGGGAGTCTTCTCACCCTATCCGTGCTGTTGGTGGCTTTACGGCATCATGCCAAGGCAGAGGATAAACCAAGTCAACAGATCTGAGTTAACAAATTAACACAGATTTGTTGAAAGAGCTTAAAAGAGAAATCAGAAAAGGCTGGGAAGAATAAAAGAGAAAAACCTCCAAAACAAATCAACAGCCTCAAAGCCGAGCAAGTCATTTCTGCTACTGCATGACCAAATTATCTCCTAATAGCTCCGCAAACCTTAGGAATGGAGCGAAATCACAGCCAGGCACTCAGGCGCAGGAGCACGCTGTGCTGCTTAATGAATTCCTATTGTTCTTTACCTGCTTTGTTCCTGCCCACTGTGCTGGCATGTTCCCAGTGCTTGAAGACCGGTGGCTGCATTAAATTTGCTGGAAGGTGTGGGTGCACCCACAGTGGCTGCAAATAGTCTGTAAATCACTCCAGAGAGGGGTGATGGCAGGGACCGGTTGTCTTTCTTCCATCTGCTTTTCCGAAATTCATGTACATTGGCAGACTGGGCAGGACCAGGGCATTTCTTGGGCATGCAAGCTCCCTGGCATGACACTTGTTGGTGTCACCAAGCAGTGCCACAGGTGGTGCTTGGGCGTATTTTGAGAATAGCTCAAGCCAGGAGCCTTACCTACCAGAACAGGGAGGTCTCAAACAAAATGCTTGCTCCTGGGGATGTTTTAGCAGTTTAGCAGCACAGAGAGCCACTTTCAAGGGCACAGACCCATGTCTGAGCACTGTCCAATTTACCAGTGTAAATGTACTCACAGGCTATTTACACTTACCTATGCTGCAAAATTTCTAAGGAAGACTGCACCTCTGCCTCGCCAAAGGGCCCTTTGATGGCCTTCGTCCATGCTCTGCTCTCCCCGTGGAGCTGGCTTCCCTGATGTGACTGCTGTCCATAAGATGCTAAGCTAGGAAGTCCTCCAGGACTCACACATTCTGCATTTTATTCCATGCTCAGCATCTGAAAGCCAGCAGCAGCCCCGTGAGCCTCCCCTTGTCCCACGGTTCCTGAGCTCAGAGCCACGGTGGCTGTGCAGGTGTAAGAGCTGTCCCTGGAGGAACGCTTCCTTCTCTGTTAAGTGAAGGCAAAATATAATCTGCTTTGTGGTGTTGCGAGGAGTATAGGAGGATTCTGCCTGTCTGGACACTCTAATTAATCAGATTTGATTCAGTTCCCTTGCCTTGGCTCGGAGCTGTGCTTTAGTTCATGATCAAGTGCTGCACCGGGGAAGGCCGATGTTTTCCCTTCCCTCCTGCCGGGCGGGAGAAAGCAACGCGAGAGCATTTGGAAAGCCACTGCTGAGTGATCTCCTTCCTAATTGTGCTCCGCGGGCTGGATTCGTAAAGGCTGGATGACACATCAGGTTGTTCCTGCTTGTTTTTCTGCTGAGTTCGTTTAGGAGTAGGGGCTCCCATCTCCCTACCGAAGGAACATCGGTTCTCAGCTTTTTAAGGCTTCCCAGAAACAAAACAGCAACAAGTAAAAATGTGCCAGCTTGCAATGCACTCAGATAAAAGAATGTCCTTGGGCATGGGCATCCAGGTGTTGTTCATCCTTGGGAAGGAATCTGCTGCTGTGGCCTCCCAGCCAGCATGCATCTCCTGCCCACACAGCCAGGGCAGGTAATGGCAGGGTTTATTCAGTTCTCAGTGTCTGGGTAACTGAGTCAATCCCTAGATTTATTTCAAGCCTCCTTCCACCACCCCCACCACTGAAAACACACCTAAGGGTGCTGCCCTGTGTATCCCAAAATGCCAGCATTAACACCGGTTTGCCTGGGGCTCCTCAGTGTTTTGGGTACACCCGTGCCACAGCTTGATGTCTGTCCCCAAAAACCCAACGATCCACCACTGGCAGGCAATTTCTGCAAAATCTGCGGCAGAGCTGCGAGAAACGAGTGCAGCCGTAACCAGCAAAATGGGAATAAAAAGCTGAAATGAATTTATCAGTGTCAGGAGACTGGGTCTTAGCTCCTCCTTCCCTCCATTTGGACCCAGCCTGAGGTGTGCTGTGACCTGGTGGTTGCTCCTCGAGCTGCCAGACCCGATGCCTGCCTGTGGCCATCCCAGGCAGGTCCCCATGCTGCCCCCGAGCTGTGCCCGCGAGCACCGCTGTGATCGTGGTTATGGATGGCTGTACCCGCTGACGCTTCCTCAGCCATTCATTACCGAGGATGTTATGTCAGCCGGCTGTTCTCCACTCTATGAAAATGTATATTATTCCTACAAATTGCTTACCCAGGAGGCTTCATATGATTATGCATTTTCCCTGCTCTCCCTTACTTAAATGAAAGATATCTCCTTCCATCCCTTCCCAGACCTCTTGTTAACGCCTCTTCTGATAACTCCATTGCTAATACGCATTTATGTCCTCAGCAGTGCAGGGCAACACGTATGGGGGAGTTAGGGGCAATCTGTGTCCTGCTTGATTTATCCCTGCACTGACTGGGAAGCGGGTCCCCAGAGGGCTCCTTCCTCTGGTGAGTGGAGTGGGGGACGGCCAGTACACGCCAAATGCAATCCTAAATGTTCTCCTGGGGAATCGAGCCTGTTTCATGTTAAGTGCAATATTCAGAAGAAAGAGTGAAAATATTTGATAGTATTAAAGAAACCCCAAGCCCAGCGTGGGCTGCTGGGTTTAACTCTCTCCTTGCTGTAGGCAGATCACACGGGGTCTCTGCTTCCTGCCCTGCTGCTGCCAGGTGGGAGCACTTCTGCTGGAGGCAAAGGTGTGTGAGCATCCCGGGCACCCCAGGGCAGACCAGCAAGTCAGGATTTCCACTTATTAACAGAAACAAATACTACTGAGGAATATCATCTGATCTCTAGATGAAAATACGAGCGGGTTACTACAGTTCTGCTGCGACTGGGGAATTTGCTAGGCTGTGCGGAAGGTGTTAGTAATTCTCAGTTTCAATGCCTTGCTTGCAGGAGCCCATCCCCACGCCGAGAAGCGGCGCTCAGCAAGCGAGCAGCCCTGCAGGGCGCTGGGCAAGGCAGAGGATGGTGCAGGCTGCCTTCATCGGGCTGCGAGCACCTGGCCGCAGTGGAGAGCCAGGTGGTGAGCGGTACTGGGAGATAAGGAGAGATGAACGAGGTCCTTTTGTGCTTCTGGAGGACTGAGGTCCTGCGAGGCTGAGCCAGGGCAGGAATACAAACACCTCCACTCTGCCTGCAGACGGCGTTTGGCCTGCAGTGAAGAGGCACTGTGTGCCTGCCCGTGGAGGCTGAACATCTGCACAGACGGATGCAGCTCCCCATGCTGCCAGAGACCTAGTTATAAAGCATGTTTCTAGCTGCATTATCATTATTTATACATTTCCTCAAGAAACAGAGATGATCTCGCTTGCAAATAGCTTAAAGAATGTGTTTTATTTTAGAGGAGGCAGGGACATAAATAGCCCCCATTATGCGGAGCTGTTGTAAGTGGGGCTGAGATAAGGCTTGTGTGGTGCTGATTTTTATGGAGAGTTTGTGTGGAGGTCAATTAGGTTCCTGTTCCCTTAAAAAAAAAAAAAAAAAAAAAAAAAAAAAGAAGAAGAAGCAAGAGCACAATAAATTGTGGCCCAGGGTGTAATTTGGCTCTGCTCCTAAGGCTGTTTATATCCAAGGACACAAGAGGCTCCTAAGTGTGTAACAGCTCGAAGTCCAAGTACGCACGTCTGCTCTTGCTAGCAGGGGAGAGCTGTGTCCAGGAGTATGTTCAAAGATAAGGAGAAAAAGGGGGATTTAGGGACTGTGATGGTTTGCAGCGTGGCAGATAGGGGAGGGGCTCACCTCCAGCCTTGGGACTTGCATCTCCTGCAACATCCAGTGCACTGATGGTGGTGGCGTCCCTTCCTCTGCATGGGCTGGTTGGTGTCACCTGAAAAGTGAAAAATTCTTGGGAATTTGACGGTATAAATGGCATTTCTGGGCCGGGCAGTGCAGGTACTTCTCTGTAGCTGCATTTCTGGCCGTGTGGGCTGGCTCTCCACCTTTCAGCCACTCGAGGGAAGTCAATGAATGGAATGGGTGAAGGGCATTGAGTCACCTGGGGGGAAAGTTTGTAAGAAGAGGAGAGGTTTTGCTGGGGAGATCAAAGCTGCATTCACCACATTTTCACCTAAGTGTCTTCTCTAAGTTTTCATAATGCCAGGCTGATGGCAGCGTTCAGCGTGGGGCAGGAACGCAGGAGCACAGTGTGTAAATACGAACGAGCACATTGAGAAGGCAAAGTTACCAATTTCATTAAATTGCCTTTAAAAGCTGTGCTGTTTGTCAGGTGTCAGCAGCACGCTAACATTAGTAGTGACGTGAGCGGTGATGATGACCTGATCCTGGGGAGGGAGCGGCGCTATTTTTAGCCTGATTAGTCCTACTTTAGATTTTAACCTAGTTACCAGATGCAGATGAAAACAAAACGAGCACGGTCTGGTCCCTGCAGCGAAATGTCCTCGGGCTCAGGCGGCTTTCAAGAGCAGATGAAATGTAATGAACAACGTACAAGGGAGGACATAAGAAGATTGGATTTGTTTTAATGGTTTTCTATAAATACCCCGTCTGGCTGCTAACTAGAAGTAATTATTCTTGTGCTGGCCCCCAAAACCCTCGGATAGCCCCTTGTACTGGAGGAAAGAGGTGATATTTAGGGACGGGGAGGTGCCGTGGAGTGTTTGGGGCTGGTCCTGCTAAGGGCTGGGGTTGGGGTGACAAATTGCTTGGTGACAGTTTGGGCCAGGCATAACTGCAGTGGTTCCCCGGGGATTTCTGGGCTTGTTCATTCATCCTCCTGCTTCCACCCCTTGACTGATGGCTGTGTTGATGTCTCTTGCTAGAGCAGGTCGGGGGCTCCTGGCTTCCCCGCCTGCATCCCCACAGCATCATCCATCAGCGCTTCCCATGCTTATCCCGACGGGAGCACTGATGGCAGGATCAGGATGCCAGGACGGGGTCTAAAGGCTGTTGCTGATGTGATCTGGCTGCCCTAATGATGACTAAAAAGAAAAACGCTCCTCGGAGGCAGAGAAAGAGAAGGCCATATCCATCACCCTGCCACCCCCTATGCCGTCAGACAAAGGCTGTCCCGGCACATGAACTTTTCCTCCCAGCACAGGATCCTGAAGGGGCATTGGAGGAATTTTGCTGGATCCATCGAGCAGGGCTGTGCTGAGCGCTGCCCAACCCTGAGACCCTCACAGAGCATCCTCCCCATTAGACCCAATTAAAAACAACAGCTGGAAAATGAACATTGACCTGTCTGCAGAGCAGGTGGATCCCTGTTTGGCTCTGTTCCTGCCCAGGATATACTGAGTGACCTTATATCCTGCCCTGCCTCAGTTTCCTTGTCTGTTAAAGGGATTTAATTACACTTATGGGACATGGAATGAGGGAGAAATAATCAAATGTCCTCGCTAGGATATATACAAGTTGACTTTTACTGGAAAGTGTGCAATAATCCCCTTCCACCAAAAAATGCAAGGTTTTTTTTTTTTTTTTTTTTTTTTTCATATTTCCTATGGAAAAATAAAACTCTCCCACCAAAACAGTCATTAGCTGAAATGCAAACACGTTTCGTTCAAGATTTGCTCCCTCCCCTCTGCCTGGTCACCCTTTCCACCTGCAGATGGAAGGGAGGAAGGAAAGGGGGGGGTGCAGGAATGCACAGGAGGGGATGTTTCGCTTCACTTTCACACATGTTCTCAGGTATGGTAATTAGAAGAACACACATTCCTGAAGCTTTTCTTCAAAAAGCAGAGGGGAAAAAATGTTTTTAATTAAAGCTAAAAAAAGACTTTGATTGAAAACTTCCCTCTAGTCCGTACCACCACTCCTGCCTGGCCGTAGTGTTCCCCTTTGGGTAACAGCATCACTTCTGCTTCCTTTTTCTCATAATCGCCTCTTTTCCCGTAGAAACAGGCAGATGGCATCAAAGAGGCTGCCCCTGTGGGCCGGTGGCTGGGCTGTGCCGGGGCTGCCACCAACTGCTTCCAAAGGGGATGGGAAACTCAGTCCCACATCCGATGTGCCAGGCAGATGGGGACCGTTGTACCCCGTCCTCCTCATTAGGCTTCATCCCCCGTGCTGCAGGCTTGTCGTCCCCGAAGGAAGATGCGACTTGACTCGAATTAGCAATTGGACTGGACTTTTCTTCTTAACATTCTTCTTTCTCACACAGTGACCTGTTAAGTTTACTTTGAAATTAATAGTAAGATCATGGGTCTAACTCCATCCATCTCTGCAGCACTGGGCTTGGGATCTGCAGTGGTGCCCTTCTTTCTTCTTCTTATATGCAAGTGGCCTCAAAAAAAATTAAATAAAAGAAAAGAAAGAGAGAAAAGAGAGAGAGTAAAGAGAAAAAGAGAGACAGACAGACAGACAGACAGACAGACAGACAGAAAGAAAGAAAGATGAAGAAAAAAAAAGAAAGAAAAAAAAATGAAAAAAGAAAGAAAGAAAGAAAGAAAAGAAAGAAAGAAAGAAAGAAAGAAAGAAAGAAAGAAAGAAAGAAAGAAAGAAAGAAAGAAAGAAAGAAAGAAAGAAAGAAAGAAAGAAAAGAAAGAAAGAAAGAAAGAAAGAAAGAAAGGAAAGAAAGAAAGGAAAGAAAGAAAGAAAGAGAAGCAAGATCCTTTTGGAATTAAACTCCATGAAAGTAGCTGTGTTCGGGACTGAAATCTCCCTGTGTGCTGCTGGACACCGTGGAAATGCTCCTGACATCCCAACCCCTGCAGCAGCAGTGGGAGCATTCAGTGGAGATTTAGGCTGTGGTTTTTCACTCCCTCTGCATGCCGATGGCTCTTGGACTTGTCGTTCTCTGGGGATCTTTTTATCCCAGCCCGAGCCAGACGTGTCGGCAGGGTCTGGTGGGTGGGCAGGCAGTGGCACCGCAGCTGGGGAGCATCCAGGTTGGGCTGGGTGCTGGTGCTGGTGCTGGTCCTGGTGGCATTGCCCTGTGCCATACAAGGGGCCCCCTGGCCTCACGGTCTCCTGCAAGGAAAATACACTAGGTGAGGCTGTTAAGAATCTATAGGTGATTTATACATTTTTTATGTATTTTCAGAGGATCTGGGCATCCCCAGGCGGCATTGCATGTCACCATGTTCTCCTGAGATCAAGAGGTTTTTGCTGTGCCGGGCTGGGAGAAACCACATCTCCTTCACTTCTGCTAGTGCTGGCAGAGGTTCAGGAGAGGCTGTGGGGCACATGGGGCAACGGTGGCAGGATAAGCCGAGGCTTATGGCTCAGTTCCCTTGCCCTGATCATCCCTGCAGGGCTTGAAGAGGAACCGTGACTTCAGTGGTAGGAGCTGATGAGAAGAGAGACTTGTGGCACCTCTCGTGGCACCTCTTGTGGCACCTCTTGGAGCAGAGGCCACCTGCCCCAGCTCCCTCTGCCTTCCCTGGTCCAAGACCAGGCTCTCAAACTTCTTTTGCCCTCAAGTACCTTGGGAGCAGCAGGGCTGGCCAGCACTGGGACGTTCCCCTGGCTGCAGACAGCAGATGTTCACCAAATTCACAGAAATAGGCAATTCCACCTCCTTTTTGTTTTTCTCATATTTATTGGAGAGCTTAAGCACTGCTGGTGAAGTTAGCTGGGGGAAGGGGAAGAAAAACCCTGTTTCAGAAGGAGAAACCCCCAGACTCAGCCATTTCATCATTTTCTCAGAGACTGACAGGTAATTTCTGTCCAGGCAGAATGCTGAGATGTTGCCAGGGCAACTCACCTTTCTCATGTAGTCTGCAACCTTAGAAACAGAGCTGAGAAATAGCAAGGCAGGGAGGGCTCTCTGAAGTTTGGGAGCACTTGAGCTGTGTTGTTCACGTCCTTTCATCACTGGAACAAGCAGGGGCTGATCTTCGCATTATTTGTCAAAGCCACAGGAAGGACAGAGTGAAGATCCTTATCCAGGCTGAGATACATCAGTGGGTGCAGCCACCAAGCACGACAGTCAGCCTGGGCTGCTGTGATTGAGGTTGTAAGTGTGGATGGTGGGGTGGCTGCTGCCTGCCTCTTATCCTGGCAGCTTTGTGCAGGACACACGAAAAGGCTCCAGCTTTCCTGCACGGAAACCCCCTTGTATAAAGGATGAGATGCTTTAAGTGACCAAAACGCTTCTGGAAAGTGATAGGAGTAATCTCAGTCATGTTCATTAGTGCAGAGGAATTCCCCCAAGGCTGCACAAACACAGCAGGACAGAAGAGCTTGCTGTACTTGTGAGGGGCTCCAGGTGGGTTGAGACGGATGGGGCAGGGTTGGTGAAGCGGTGCTGGCCAGCTCTGCCGTCACTGTGCTGCCCTCAAGTCTTCTGTGAGCATTTTGATCACAGCATCGTTAGAAAATGGGTTGGGAAGCCTGGCACAGCAGCTTCCAGTGGAAGGAATAAGAAAAACTGCAACTTCAATTCCTGTGGCTCTCCACCGCTTTCCTTGCTGGTGCATAATTCTCACATTTGCTCCTGAAGCACAAACTCCAGCTGGTTTGAAAGACAGCAATTTCCTGCCAGGCTGGGCATGGCAGTCTAAAGCTTGGGATTTTCTCAGCATCAGTTATCTCTCTGTGCCTCAGTTTCCCACCTTCTAGGTACTGCTGTTAGGCCAGTGAAGCATGGAAGAGAAATGTCCCCAGCAGTGAGCAGATGTGCAAGGAGCCTTGTGCAGGCACAGAGCTAAATCCAGGCTCATGCTGTGATACCAAAAAAAAAACAAATTCAGCCCCTGACAACCTTCCCTGCGTGCACTAAGCATGCATGGTGCCTGCTTTTCTCTCCCTCCCAGCCCCACTCCCAGCGCTAAGGCACCCAGGGCAAGGAATGAAAATCATCTGGGAAATAACCCTGGTTAAAACTTCCCAAATCTTTCTTAAAATAGTTTTGCCCTGTGGTGTGTGGGCTGTTTGCAAGGGATGAAGGAAGGTGCTAGGGTCAGCAGCCACGTCTCTGTGGCCATTCAGCACTGATTGCACCTAACAAAGGGTCCCACAGCTCTTTCTGTGCATCCCCCATAAATCGGCAGAGGCAGCCGCAGCTGAGCAGCGAAGGAGTGAAGAAGAAAAGAAAATAGGGGCAACTGGGGTGGTAGAGGTAGGATGGGATGGAAATGCATGGAAGGAAGGACCTAGAAAGCACACATTGCACTTAAGTTCTCTATCTTTTTTTTTTTCATGGCTCCACTGTCTGGGTCACTGCTATTGCAGGAGTGCTGGAGAGGCAAATTCACCCACAAGGCACATGAGTACGGCTCCAAAATGCCTGTGAAACCATGTCTGAATGTGGCCCATGGAGTTTGATGTTTACCCCATCTGCCCTTTTCCATACCCATGAAAACCTATGAAATATTGCACTTTTGGCTGATGAAATTAAAATATTGAGCAGATCCTTGGGGGAAAAAGGAGACACTTCTGCCTGCAGGCAAGGGAGAGAAGTAGTACAGTGGGGCTGAGCAGGAGAAACACCAGCCCAGTGGCAGGAAAATGCTAAATGTTAATCGTTCCTGCTCTCCTCCTTTTATTTCTCCACTTATGAACTTCTGTCTTGGCCTTTTGTTAATAAACCCCACAAGTACCAGCCCAGAGCAGCAACACGCGGGTGCAGGGCCCCCTTTGAGCTTCATCCCTGGGCTTGCCAGCGACTCACTGCTGACCTCCCCGGGGACATTTCACCTCTCTGCCCTCGGCGCTTGACAAGCCCGGTGATGGATTTCAGGCCCTGGGAAAGCCGTGGGGATGAAATATTGCTTGCAAGGAGCCTCCAGTGTGCCAGAGCCGCTGGTTTCTGTGCTGGAGTAGGAAAATAAACAGCCTGCCCTGCCCTGCAGCCCTGCTGCAGAACCCATGCCCCTACACAGCTTCCCACATCCTCTGGCTTGTAAAAGAAGCTTTGGGGGCTCTCTACACTCTGGCTGCTGTGTTTTGCCCTGTAAGCTTTAAGCAAGGCTTTGCCCTTCTGTGCGCTTTGGTTTCTTTGCTTATAAAACGAAGGGCTGGGATCGGTGGAGGTGGGGTTGGATCTGCAGCCCCCCAGCGATGTGGGGAAGCTTCTGTTCCCTTCTCCCTGTGGAGCTAGCACTTTCCTGTTCTATCGATATCCTTGCAAAGATAAGGATCTATTAATGACAGTAATAAGTCACGTATAAAGACTCGGAGAGAGTACTGAGTTAATGTTTTAACTCTTTTTTACAGCAGAAAACTCTCTGGAGGCCATTCAGAGTTAATTGCTGGGAATTAGGGTGACTCTGCACTTCAAACTGATCCATTTTGTATTGGAAAATGAAGGGTTGCTTTTATGCTTTTTTAAATAAAATCTTTTGTCACTGATTTCAGTGATATTTCTGCCTACAAATAAAGGAGAAATTGAAAACTCTGCTGTTCCCATTTCCAATAACTTATACCAAAGTGCTTTTTAAAATTCATTAAATATAGGTTTCTATATGATTGTTGAATATAAAGGTTAATATTCAGGTGTATATTTACAGACCCGTATATACAGATATATAACACCAGCCTTCTTAGATGGATTTTAAATATTAAGAATGGCATTTTCTATATGAGCACAGACTCACAGTGACAGGACTGAAGATATTTAATCTAGTCACAACCACAACATAGGATCTGCTCTGCAGAAACCTTTCTTAGGAGATATTTGTATAACCTATTCCTGAAAAAACTCCAGAAACCGAGATTTTGCAATCAGCTGTGCAATCTGTTTCAATGCTGTGCTGTTATTACTGTGAGAAAGGCTCCCACAATACCTGCCTTGATGCAGGTGAACCCATTATTTCTTGTTTTGTCTGCGAAGTTCACGGGGAATGGCTCATTCCTTTCCTTTTAGCACTTTCCTTTTATATATTTCTGCACCGTTATCATACTCCTGTTGGTCAGTTTGTCCCTAGATTAGGCAGCCCCAGCTCTTTCTAACAGGTCTGCCTCTTCCCTGGGTCTGTCCCTGACCTCTCAGCTTCAGGTGGGACCTTTCTGAGCTAGGCAGAAAGACATAAACACTTCTTTCCCCTTGATGGGGACAGGAGGGAGAGAAGAATACAGCCCTTTTGCTCCTTTCTCCAGAGATCTTCTGGGTGCCCCTCAAGTGGCATTAGTGCCTCATTTTAATGAGCCTGTGTTCCACTGAAGTCAAATGAGTTCTTGAACCATTGACCTTAATGTGATTTCATGTTGTCAGAATAATAGGCAAAGATTATTGCTTATATTATATTGTGCACATAGATAATGTGAATAAAATGACTGCTGGTCCAACTTGCAGGATGAAGGCATTGTTCTGCAAGTGCTTTGGGTAATCACAGTGTGGAACAGGCTTGCCATAAAGAGAAATACACCGGTTACAGATGAAATGGCAATAGGTAATTTTATGACCATTAATAACCTTTGACACTGTGCAAACTAAGACTATGATAAGGGTAATGAAACCTCATGCTTCAGGACATAAGAATGCTACCAAGGGAAGAGGAATGAATTTGCCTTTGCCTGCTGAACAACTGGCTAAGCACATTATAAGCGCTTCTGCCCTTTCTCTGAAGCTTCAGGCCTTATCTGCACTTTAGGATGCTGGAACCCAACAGAAAATGTTTTGGCCAAATGTGGAATTTTACTACATGATACAGTGATTTTCACTGTCTTAGATCCCATAAAAATAAATGGGATGTTTGCTCCATTAGGCTCATTGATTCTTTGGCCCCAAAGACTAATAGAGTTGATGCATCATCTGAAGATGAAAGAGCAAAGTTCTCTCCTTAGATGCATGTCATAAAATTCATACAAACATGAAACAGATTAGGACTTGTTGCCTTTGTTTCTGATACGGCAGTATCAGGTATGAATTAACCCAGCAAACCTTACAAGGAAAACTGGGGTCCTGAAGGACTGATAAGTTTCCTGAAGTATTTTATTTGCTAAAGATACATGCAGAGCAACAGAAAAAGCTCTCAACACCACTTGAAAGGAGGTGTCCAAAGAGGATACTGATTAATTCCAAGCATGTATATCCTTATTCTGAAGTAAGATTGTCCAAATTGGATTTTGATCTCAGTGACCTTTGTGGTTCCCTTCCAACTCATGATATTCTATGATTCTATCAAGTTTCCTACAGGAAATTTAAACGGATTAAGCAAATTCAGAATAAGGATCTTAATTTCAAAGGTGTTTTATGTTAAAATTCAATCCCATTTTAATCCAGTTTAACTTCCCTATTCACATGAACACAAAATGTGGAATTCAGGCTTTATGCTGGCATTTACCCACCACGCATCTTGAAGTTACCTGAAATAAATTCTGAGTCAGAGAAAACAACCTGATGTCCCCCCTAATAAGTGCCTGTTCCACCAGCCTAAGAGCAAAATGTGTGAGATTGAACTTGTAATGTCCCATGAAAACTACAGCCGGTATGCAAAGCCCTTTTGATGTGTAAAACATGGGATGTGGATTTCCAGCATGTCTCTAAGCAGAAGGGTTCTGAAGTCCAGTCTCTGGTCCTCTCTGGAGAAGCACAGGACTCTGAAATGAAATCTTGGCCTTTCAAATTCCAGGCCAGAAGCTCTAACACCTTTACTTCTACCGAGGAAGTATTGTTTCCTCTAATCAGGTTCACAAACTGCAGAAGTAGGCCCAACACTTTGCTTTCAGTGAACTTTAACTGGAAAACGAGTTCAGTGATTCATGAGGGGTCCAGCCAACTTGCTAGGACATATAGGTGAGCCAGCCCAGATCCTCTCACAATGCCTGAAGGACTGTAGGAGCAGCTAAATGTCCTTTCAAACACAGAGATCAGGAGAGAAAGAAACAGATAGTCTGCTAAAGGTCTCTTTCCATCTGGGGAATCCCTGTGGTCCTTGGATGAAAGCCTCGGAGCATCCTGGAGCGTCCTTTGCCATAGAGAGGATGCTGCAGTAGCACAAAGCTTTGGGGAGATGTTGCTCTGATAAAGGTAGCAGAAAGTCCATGCTGAAAGTACGAAGACTTTATACATATTCCAGGTCAGACTCCCCAGGGCATTTTCATATTGTCCTGCTACACCATAACTCGCAGCACCAAGTGAAGCCTAATGACATTTCTAGGAGAACAATAGTTTTAATGGAGTGGCTTTGCCTTTGTTTCATATGCAGTGTAATTCTAAGAAGGCATCGAGCTAAACGTTTTCAGGTTTTGAAATATTTAATTTATGAGTATAATATAGGACACACCACCAAAATGATTTCTAATTAGGATGGAGTGTAAGAAGTAAAACTGATTAGAATGAAGACTGCCTGTGGTTTGGGTGTTTGTCATTGGCTTGGTGCAGAGCCGCTCTGCTCAGCCCCTGCAGGCCCCCCCACTGTCAAACCCTTCCTCTTCTGCACCCCACAGGTGGGCACCTTGGCCCTTTATAAGAGGAATGAATGCAGAGATCTCCTCTGGAATAACAATGGGCTCAGAAAATAACAATAATAAGATCTCTCTGGGAGAAGGGAGTCAGCTGAGCTCCATAAATGGTATTTTAATTAAATGCAGCTCCCCAAGGGCCCCAGAGCTGGACAGGTATGGATGCATGGTGGGGCTGGCTGTGCTACTACAGGAGATGGAGCAGGCAGGCACTGTGCTGCTTTATGAGCTGTTACTCGCCCAGTTTCTGCAGCAGTGAAAGATCCCAATGGGAGTCACTGATGAGGAGCATGGGACTGCTCATCCAGCAACCTCTGGAGACTGTTCCTGGGCTTGGCGAGAGGCCCCAGGGAGAGCAGGAGATAGTGGGAATTTTGCCTGCCATGAACACTACCTGTAGGAAAAGAGAGGATGGAGGAGCTCCATCCAAAAGGTCTGGATGCTCTTTGGTGCTTAAATCTCCCAGCCTTAGAATTTCAGCATTTTTAGGTGCAGAGCATGGCAGAGAAACAGCAGAAAGAGAGGAGCAATAGGGAGGCAAATCAGCATTGCAAGCAGCCCTGATTTCTCTACTGGAAGAAATGTCTTGCTTGCTGTTAGCCCGAAACCTGTAGTGCTGAGGATGGGAAAATTAGGCAGTAATTAGCAGCAAGCAGGAGCCAGCAGTCACTGGGCATGGAGGGACCCTGGAAACACAGCCCTCCAGTTTTTAGGGATTGTATTGTCACCCTTGACTTTTAGGGAGTCTCAGGCTGTATCCCAAGAGGACTTGCAGCCTTCAGCTGAATTTAGAAAGGTAAACCCCCCTTTCCTTGAATGGAAGGCAGGAGGCAGTTCTGTGCTCCCTACACCCACGTGCACCCCTGCTCCTCTCCTCCCCCACTCTCCCTGCTTTCCAAGCAAACTGCCTTTTCGGCAAGATTCATCCTCTTTAAATATTAAATAGCAAAGCCATATAAATTAATGGTGCTGTTTTAAAACCCTCCGTTAAAGCCAGGACTATCAGTGATGACAAATTGTCTCATTATGGGACATTAATTTCTGGTAATTTATTTTAGTGAGTGAAGGTAAATTTATGGTTCCCCTTTCCCTAGGGCATGTTGAGACCCAGCTACCGGGTCAGGGCGAGGTCACTAAGCCCCACAAGAACTGAACTAAGTGTCGAGCCAGACAGGGAAGGAAAGGAAGAGAAAATGTGCATCAAGAGCCAGCAATGAGCCCTTCGGTCCCAGCTCACCCCCACCGTGGTTTCCACCTGCATTTTCCAAGTGTTTGCTTTTTTTTTTTTTTTTTTTTTTTTTTTCCATGGATGTTTTTGGCCTCATTATAAACTCTTTGGGACAAAAACTGTCTCTTGGTCTATCCATTCAGCAAAGCACCATCTCTATGGCTGGCAAATGGGCACCTCTGCAGCTCATCCTGCTGCCAGTACTGCTGCGTTCAACAGCTGGGCAAGGTCTGCTGCTATTTCTCAAAGGAGCATTCCTCTGTGCTGATATAAGCCCTTTGAGGCTAGGGGTTTGACACTGGCTTTGTGCTCAGATTATGTGGATTTCAGAGAAGAAATGTGTTGCCTTCTACAGGACCTAGACGCTGTAACTCTCAGCCCTTGCACTTCCCCAAGCCTCACCACTAAATGTTGATGTCTTTGCAGTGCAGCAGTAGGACGTTGGCCCCATTGGAGGCATGCTCCTGGGGCAACCACCTGCACAGCACCATCCTGAACTCTCAGACAGAAAAGCAAGACTTCTGGTGGCTTTCAGCACATCTTGCTCAAATGCATGGCACAGCAACGTGGTACAAAAGAGAAAAGATCCAGATCCACACCCTTCAGTTGCCTGGGGGTAGGCAGTGCACTGGCTGGGATGGACACTGCCCTGCACGGCGCTGGCTCTTCAGTGTCGTGACACTGCGAGTGTCAGCGTGACACATGGCACATGGAGCACCTGGATCTATTCCTTACAAAGACCTTTTATGACTGGAATTTTGATTAGGGCCTGTATCATCTGACAATCTGAAACTACACTTTGACCCATCGGATGAAGAGGATGGGTGGGAATTTTCTCTCCTTTTGCTAGCTGTGCAATTTTCACAGCTAACACAGCACATTTTCAACTATATATATACATGGTGTAAATAAATTATGCATGAAAGGATTTTTTTTTTATTTAAATCCATTATAAACACTGTTATTACATTTGAATCCTTGATGAGCTGTGTACCACACAAAACTCATTTAGTGGCCTCTTGATGCCCAAATCAGTGTGCAAAGACTGCTCAGACCCAGGCTGGACCTGACCCGCTGAGGAAGCAATAGAATCGCAGCCAATATTTCTGGGGCATCGCCTGTCCCACAGGATCGGCAGAGTGGTTTATAATCCAGCGCTGATATTTTCACACCTGGATGCATAGACCCAGGCCTGGAGATCCCACGTGGGTGCAGTTAGACATGAGCTGCTCAACAAAAGATGTTTTGTTTTTGGCTGGGAAAGGGAATAGAAGGGGAACACAAGGATGAATTGGATGTTGTATTGAGGAAAAATATTTGCCTGGCAAAATCCTGGGCAGGGTTGTGCCCCAAGCACAGGAGCAAGCAGGATTTCTGCTTTGCAATAGAGATTTGGGTGTGTCAGGAATGTCTCCCCCCATCCAGATCATCTTCTCTCCCCAGCCTGATGGATGCGGAGATATTTTCAGCACTGCCCTGATATTCACACCACTGGCCTCCATCATTCCCCTCTCCAAGTAATGACTGCAGAGGGCAGCGGGGCTGCAAGGAGCACCAAGCCCAAGCAGCCCTGCCCGGGTGTTGTCTCCACACCGTGCAGACCCAGGAAATCATCTGCCCTGGAGGAAATGGCAGTCATCAAGTCCTGATCCGCCTTTTTTTTTTAAAAAAAAAAAAAAAAACAGAAGTAAAGGAAACCAAAACATCAGCAGCATGCATATGCTCACTGAAGGAAAAACACTTTTCACATCATTGCACGGCTACCTGCTTCCACAAGATGTAATTTCCCTTGCAATTGCCTTCTGCTACATTAGCCTTTGCTGAAGACACAGCCCATTGCTCTTCCTCCAAGCACAGCCTGGATTCCCTAGTCAAATAGCCAGCTGCCCAAATGCAAAGTAAAACTTTGCTGCAGGGTAATGACTAGGCTTGGGCTCTTCCCTAGACAAGGCTGGGGACAGGGCTGGGGACAGGGTGGCACATGCCATGAGGAGGCTGTTGTACCACGGGACACTCCACAGCAAAGGCAGATGTCATCTTTCTGCCACTCATCATCTTGAAATGGAGAGGCTGAGCCACAGGGTCCAGGGGAAAAGCTGGATCAGCAGCTGGGTGGTGGGCTGGTGGCGTCCTCTTGGTGAGGAGAGCACTGATCTGGATGTGCTGAAGAGTGATGGGGTTTCATTTCTGCATCAGCATGGTCTAGAAAGTCATTGGGTGTCTGCTGAGGGATGGGAACTTGTCAGTTACCTCCTGGATGGGAGACAAGCAGTTGTTCTTTGTCCTTCTGTGATGAAGAAGGAAGAAAGCTGTGTTACCTTGCACTTGCATATGCACTGAGTCCGCAAGATTCAACAAGGCTGTGCCAAATCCTTCAGCCCTGCGAGCTCAATGGAAACCCAGATGCAGCTTGGCAGTGGCTTTTACTAAATCTCTTGTTCCACAAAGCAAGCAAGCAAGTGAATGTCAAAATGTCTTTGGCATAGCTGTTCTCTGGGGCTCAGGATGGGTCACACAGGGCCCAGGCCCCTCCTTGCTCTTGGAGAGGAATCCCATCTCTCGTCTTTCCCTGGAGTAATAATCACGTTGAAACTGGGTCATAAGAGGGGTGAAGAACAGATACCAGCATCATGGCCTGAACAGGACAGCAGGAGCTTGTTCCTGCTTGCACATGGACTGCTGATGGTCAGACCTGGGTCCAAATGTCAGGACAACATGCTGGTGGGAACCAGAGCATCCTCCTTCCCCTCTGCAGAAGGGCAGAGTGGCTCCTTCCTCCTTTGTCAAGCTTCCTGAGGCAGGCAGATGTTCAAGCCATATATAAGAGCTCATTGCTGCCCTTGGCTCCAGGCTGTTCTAGGAAGCAATCCAGCACCGGGGAAAGTCAGCAGAAAGGCTGCCGGCAGCTTCAGCAGAGCGGCAGTGCTCCAAGAGATGTGTGAAGTGCCCCGTGCTGGGCCAGGGCTGATTTACACCCCATAACACCCGCTGACTTCTGCAGGACTCTGCCAGATTTCTCCAGCTGAGGATGTGACCCAGGTGCCATCAGGAATGTACTTTCCCTCACAAAGCAGAGCAGTCCTTCGAGTTGCTCATGCCTCAGCACAAAAACTGCAAGGCCAAAGCAGCATTGCTGCCTGTTGTTGCTGCTGTTTGACTCTCATTAGGGCCTGGGAGCTCTCGCTGGTGGGCTTCATTGCACCCAAATAGCAGAGGGTCCTTTGCACCTGCAACTGCTGGAAGGAGAGAAGCTCATTTGTGTAGCTGGCAGAACATAATCTCAATAATGCTGCTAATGTGCTGTGTAATTGCAGGCAGCACGCAGGTTGCTGTGGCCAGGAGGAATACTTGTCCCTGAAGGGTCAGGGCTTTAGAAACCTCTCTTTCAAGCGAAGCTGGAAAAAACAGAGTGTGAAGCACAAGTGTCCTGATATGCACGCGGAGCGGTGTATAAATTGCAGTGCTGGATCAGCTCTGGGAGTCTCTCTCTGGGCTTTCAAGCTTTTCTTTGCCCCTGGGAGCTGTTTCCATCCAGCAGCCCCTCTTTTTGTGCCCTGGTGGGATGAGGTTTGCTGCTGCCCTGAGAACAGAGATCTGCTCCCAGCCACCAGCACAGCATGGGCAGTGTGGGCTGTAGAACACAACCTGCTCCAAGCATAATTTTTCCAGCAATAAATAAATAAATAACATAAAAATAACAACAACAAAAACCACTCTCTACTGCAATGCTGGTCTTTTTATTATTTTATTTTATTTTTAATATGTCAGCTGCTTTTTACAGAGAAGAAAAGCAAACCTCTCTTTGCTTGTGACAGGAGATACCTGGAGAGAGCGCGGGCTTTGACTTCTTGGCATCTCCAGGCTGGACCCCTGCACACACATCCCAGCAGATTAGGTGTCTCCGGAGCCGCAGCAGCTGAACCAGCCAACCTGTGCTGGAGATTTTACTCTGCTTTTTCCAAGCCTTTCCCTTAACCCTTAAATCGTCTCGGATTGCAAGTGTTTCCTTTCCACATAGGAAAGAGAAAATCATGGCTAATAAATGAAGAATAAATAAAAACTTGGTTGTAAGCAGCATTTTGATGCACGCTGCATGCTTTGGGGTTGCTTTTAGCTCTTTTCATAATTAAAAATAAATCGTTTATAGAGTGTATAATAAAACTGGGGGGCCGTGAAGTATGGTTTCCTCCTTATTCACTGTCTGTAGTTGGATTACACTTAGGCCACTCACATTTGATTCTCCCTGGAGAGGGAGAATCAAATCCCTGTGGTCTGTATGCATTCCTCCTGCTCCTGGGATGCTCTCAGGCCATGACTGACACCCTGGGGTATCTCATGTCAAAGGGGCTGGCTTCAGCCTGCTGCTGGGAAGCCCCAGGGGAATGGAGACAGACAGCCTGAAATGCCACTCCAATGTGGGAAAACACTGCCGTTGCCTGAATTGTCCCTTCAGTGCCCCTGCACCACCTCTAGAAGCCACCAGAAGGGGCTGAGGTCAGGTCTCCTGCATCTGCACCGACTGCAGGGCTCGGGCTTGTGCTCTGAGCGCATCCTGTGTTCCTCACCCCATCACCTCCCCACAGAGCATGGCTTTGTGTCCTCTGACTGCAGGAACCCAGCCCAGGGGAAAAAAAAAATCCACCAAGGATGGGAAGAAACTTTTGTTCTTCCTGCCCTAAAGTCAGTGATGCTGCTCTGGGAGGTCTGCAAGCAGGTTACAGAGCTGTGAATCCAAATCCAGTGCAGGATGGTCACGTCATTGATTCTTTTAGAGCCTGGACCAAGTTTGTGAGGTCCCTGCTTGTCTTCTGATGGGGACGGGCATCTCCAAGACAGCCTGGTCCTGTCCGTGCCCTTGCCAAGAGCAGAGACATTAAGGACTGAACAAGCTGGGAAGACAGAGATCTGCGCACACAACACGCCTTTCTCACTCCAGCGGCCAAGAATGAAAAATGAATGTGTTTGCTAGCTGTGTTGCCCTGGGCAATTGATATTTCAGTCTCTGAGGCTCTTGGGCACAAGCAATTTTCACAGTCAGTTAAAAATAAAAACCGGTTCATCTCAGCGACCGCACGAGCGCCGTAACAGCAGGGCTCGTTCTGCCGCGGCACGGAGCTTGCAAAACCCCGCTGCTGGAGGGGGAAAGGGTTAAACCCGGCATGTTGCCACCAGGCCATCAGCATCACCGGCACTTTGAAAGTCATTGCTCTCAGCGATGCTGAGCCCTGGTTTATGAGGTGGGGAACGCAGCCAAGCAGCCTGAAATGCCATTACCATGGGGGGCGAGGCGGGGACAGGGGACTCAAAAGCGAACAAATACTGTTGTGTTGATTTAATTTCTCCTGGACTTCCAAAGGTCTTGCCATTACTCACTGTCGCGCTTCACCTCTTGTCAGTTAGCCCCCGACGAGAGCCCGCGAGCTCGCACAATTAATCACAGCTGCTCATCAAGGCGCTGACGGCCGTGGGCCAGCAGCGAGGGAGGGAGGCTGGGGGGGGGGGGGGGGGCAGCAAAGGCCTGGCTCAAGGCCTGTCCTCCTGAGACACATTTACGCCATGCAGAAGTTGTGCTGCTAGCTGAATAACCTTCCCTGAGCAAATAAAAGCTCATCACGAGAGCCTCGCTGGCCCTGCGCATGTTTATTCCCCTGCAGTAGGTTTGTGCTGCTGCAGACAGGCCTGGGCTTATCGCCCTCCGCAGAAGGCCCTGATGCCGTTAGTCCTGGCAGGGTGCGGTGGGATGAAGTCCTCGGCTCTGAGCTGCCACGGGTGGCCGGTCGGCACGCAGCCAGGGCCTGGTGCAGGGCACAGGGGCCTTGCAAGGTGAGGGAGTATCTGGATTTCCAAGAGTAGAACACACATAGATGCCTTCCTGAGACATGTAGGTATCCCCATGAGATATACAGCTATCCCCGTAATGTGTGTAGGTATTCCCACGGGATGTGTAGATATCCCCATGGGATATGTAGGTATCCCCAGGACACATGTGGATATCTCCATGAGAGATGTGGGTATCCCCATGAGAGGTAAAAGCGCTCAGCAAGGCATGGAAGCCCTCTGGGCTATTTAAAATCTGCCCTTGCACCATGTTTGATGCATGCTCTATGGCCCAGAAACAACAAGGAGAGACTCAGGCTGCTGTATTTCTGTCCCCCCAGCGCCATTTTTCTGCTGGAGGTCACCCAGCAAGTCACCGTGCTCCGTGCCTCAGTTTCCCCAGCACAATATGGTAGTGACAGCAACTTATCCTGGCCTGTACTCCCAGAGAGAAGGGTGGAGAAGCCAAGTTAAGTATTCTTTACTTGCTGATTCCAACATATACCATTTCAGGCCACATCCCCATGGCCAGACAGCAGAATGTTAGTCACCATTTTGGCCAGCATCCGGAGCTGTAGAAATGACAGAGCAGCCTTCTGGCTTTCTTTCCAGCCCCAAATGGCCAAGAGGGGCTAGGAAAACAAAAATGCCCTTCTATCTAACTTCTTCCTCCAGCCAGATGACTGTGCCTGCATAGCCCCCATTGCAGTGTTTTGGGTTCAGTTCCCCTTCCCTGACCGCTGATAAATGCCATAGAAACCCTGGGGAACTGATAGGTCCTGACCCAGGAACCTTATATCCTCCGGGGTCTGTGACCGGGCAGAGACCCCAGCAGCGTGGAAACCCCGAGCAGTGCCAGATGTTACAGGCACCAGGGGTATTCCAAGGCCTTGTATAAATTGAACCCTTGTCTAATTGTAGCCCTGCAGGGCTCAGGGGAAATCCCAGGGCTAAAATTGCTGACGGGGATAATTAATGTTAAACCCAGTTAAGTTGGCAAGACTAGAGATGACTCAGTGACCAGCTGGGACCAGTATCAGCACGCTTCCATTCAAACTGGTGGGACGAGGCTGAGAAGGGGGGACACACCAAGGTATCTCCAGTGCTCAGGAAATATATATCAAGATTTTGGTGCAGGGCTTGGGAATATTTCGAAGTCAGAAGCAGCTTGGTTTCTCAAGCTAGAAATTGAGTTGGCATCGCAGGCAGCTTATCAGGAAACTGCAGGGAGAGCACAGGCATGGTACGCACCGTCCTTCTGGGTCTCATCTCCTGCAGAAAATCAGGCAGGCGGGGAAGGTTGGGAAGTGGCACAAATGTTCGTGGAAAGCTTAGAGCACTGAGGTGATGGAGAGCAGCTCAGAGACCCAGCATTGGCTGGGAATTCAGGCTGAGGGTTTGGAAGCTGATCGGGAGCGTGGCTCAAGGGGGCAAGCTCAGGTCTCCAGAGCCACTCCTGGTGCCCTTGTGGAGCTCGACTTTGCTCTGAAAATCTGGACCACGCTCTGCATTTTTCACAAGATTAATTTCTTCCCTCAGAAACAGTAGAGCTGATTCTCCCATGATGTTTTGCCTCTTTGCTTCTTAATTTTTCAAAAAGCAGTTTCCAGATTCTTGCCATGAAGCAGCTGCCTGCTGTGGCCAAATTTTGAAGAAATGGTCTCAGTTTGCTGCATTTTACCCATCTGCCAATCTTGTGCCTAACTAAATTCCTTCTCCTTAGCAGGGGGAGCATTAGACGTGATGTATTCCAGGCGCAGCTGTATGTATTTGGTTTGGGGTTAGTCCTGAGGCCAGCTCAGGTCTTTGGCTTTCTGTGAGATTTGCCTGCACAGGGTTGCTGCAGTTTGCAGCGGGGCCATGCAACACCTTGCTAATTGCCATGGCAACTTGGAGCAAAACAGGTGCCAGGTTGGTTTGGGTCTGCAGGAACAGGGAATAAAAATACCCAAAGGTGGAAGCAATTCTCCCCGAGCAACACCCCTACAGCAAGTGCAAGGATTTCTTGCATCCATTCCTGTGATTTTCCTCACCCCTTCTTCAAAGGAAACAGAGAGGTGAGGCCATGAAGGTGCAGTGGATGGAGGCAAGGAGGGCCCTGAGCATTGCTGCTGGCTCCGACCTCCTGCTTGACCTTGGCTTGGCAAGTGGCCTTGTGGCATCTTTGCCTTTTCTACCTCGGATATTTTTGCCACTAGACATCACCCATCACCCCAATACCCATGCAGGTATTTAAGGCTGGATCTGCAACTAGGGTAAATCAGTCTGGGAATTACCATATGACAATTCACATTTTACCAACATGCTGTTTTATTCTGAAGTCGTCTAACTTCTGGGGGCAGTTTTCATGTGAACCAAACCTCCCTGTGCTCCAGCTCAGGTTTAACTTGAGCTTTGTACTTCAATGGAGTTGCCTTTTGTTGTCTAGCATCCTTAAAAAAAAAAAAAAGCTTTTGTCTAGAAACAGGTGGGATTTGGAGGTGGAATTCCTGTAGTTTCACAAAACTGTACACTTCTGTGATCTTCAAAAATGAGTAGGTACTCTCAATTTATCAGCCCCTGCCTGATATCTTTAATTTGGTGGGTCTCAGCTTCCTTCTGCAGAAGTCCAAAAAGACCTTTTAATTCACGGGGGGACTTTGCCATCATTGGGCTCACTTTATTGCTGGGACAGGAAGGACACACCATCACAGAAGGAAAAAGAAAGAAGCATCACATTTTTTCGTAGAAATTAGATGAATTCCTTAAAAGTAAAGGAAAAAAAAAAAAAAAAAAAGAATTAAGTCAGCCATCAAAAGACTCCAAATTAGAAGAAGTCCTTTCATTAAGGACAATATAAAGCATTTCAGACTGATTTGAAAATTATTCATTTTCAGTGGTTTTATTTGCTCACCAAAGTAGGAATTCTTCATCTGGTGGCTGTTACTTCTGCTGTTCATGCTGCACTGTGTGCCACGTCTTTACCTGGTATTAATTTGTGCAGAAAGTATTTTAACTAGAAAGTTCTTTGCAAGCAGCAGATTTTTTTTTTTTCCATTTTGAGATGAACAGAAGGCCCCTAAATCCTGTTGACAGATGTAATAGAGGAAAAGGAATGTCAAATCCAGAGCTGAATAATCCTCAGTCCATCCCTAGAAATCTAAGGGAATATAACTAGGATATTGGCATTATGGGGTCCATGAAATTCATAGCCACATAAAGCAATTTAATTTGTCAGCTATGAAAATGTTCAGAACTATTTCCAGTTAAATTCTCTGTTGTTTCTGCCAAAACACTTCATTTCAGGAGTGTGATGTGTGTATGGTCAGTCCGTTAGTGAGGCTCTTCAAAAATAACACTAAATATATCCTTAAAAAAAAAAAAAAAAAAAAAAAAGGAACAGAAAGCCCAGCTTGCCAACCTCCTCGTATGCTCACCTTGAAAGCTGAACACGTTCCTTGAGCTGCCTCGAGTCTCCCAGCAGCACAGAAATCATCCCAAGATCATCCTGCATAAATACAGACCGCAGCTTCTTATCTCCTGATGGGCATCCAGCCCATAATTACAGGCTCGGCTACAACACAGCTTTGTGAAAGCTGCCCTGTCTGGATCTAAGGATTTCAAGGGATGAAGATCCCCCCATGTCTCCTGGTAATTACTCCTGATGCTTAATTACCTTCTCAGTTAAGGCCTTGCTCTGCAGGGAGGGTTGGTCTGTGGTCCACCAGCTGCACTGCCATGAGGGTGTGGGTTGCCTTACGACAAAGAAGGGGATTCAGCTCCAATTTAGGAGAGCCACATCTCGGGGTCTGAATGTGTTTGTGTGCCCCAGCTCTTGCTGGGGGCAGCAGAGACCTCTCAGTACAGCCCGTGGAGGCTGTTCCCCCCGCTTTAGCTAATTGCTCTTTGGAAAGGCCTCGGCGCATGCATACTGGCTTTTAAAAATAACATTTTGCCATCACACTGCTGCCTGATGTCGTACACACTTGCTGTAGTTCATGAACCTCAGGTTGAGTAAAACAGACCCACATGGGTTTAGGCATCACTCCTGTGTTAAACGTTCCACTTCCACAGACCTTGATGAATACTTCTCGTACAAGAGATAAAAGACCAGCAAATACGCAGTGAAATTTTTGGCTGAAGTTTTTTATCATGATTTTTTTTATGATCATGATAGCCTTTGATGTGATGGCCCCTCCTAAAAGTGTTCCTATGGTCTAACCCCCCTCACCTTCCCCGCTGCATGACCGTGAAATTTCAGCCAAATTAAAGTGTGATCCTTTGTCATGGTTTCAGTTCCCATAATGATTAGCCATGCATGATATCTTTTTTTTTTTTTTTCAGGCTGTAATGCATTATTATCAGATTAGTATGCTAATTTATACTACAAAGAAATTAAAGCATTTGCCATGGCATTAAGTTATTACTTTAGATATAAATCCCTTGTGGCCACGTAGAGAGTAAGTCTCCCTTTTAACACCACGCTCAGAGATGTGTTAGCGACAAATGATCTTCCCAGCCCAGAGTTTTCAGGGACAAATTTAGTCAATTTTCATGGTGTCTGGATGATGTTTTTAATCAATGTGGCAAACAGCGGGATGTGTCTCATTTAATTGTTTCCAATCATCTGGGTTTAGTGGCATCCTTTTGGGCAACAGATACAAACCCAGCCAAGCAGAGTCCCATTAGACATAGAGGCTGGGCGACCTGGTTCTGCTGAACCAAGCTGAATGGTGAAGAGGGGGTGACCACAGGGTAGGCTGGGTGTTTGGAGGAGAAGAGGGGAAGGATGAGACCCTGACAGGTGGGGATGCTGAGCGGAGGACAAGTCTGCTGCACCTCTGAGCATCTGTTCTGTTGGGCAGGAAGAGACCACCCTCACTGCTGAGCAACAGGGGGCTCCAGAAACCCTCCCAGCTACTCATCACCAAAGATGAAAATCACTCCTAATTACTTTCATAAAGGATTTCCCCTTTTGCTATAATGCCATGCTAAAGAAAACGAAGTAACCCCTCAGTATTAAAGCTATCCCCCCCCAAGCCATTATTCCACATTGACACTAGTACAGGGTCACGAATATCATCCAAAAACCTCATAGAATAATATTGATCGCAAAGAGATTTTCACCCATGGAAAGCACAAAAATGAACAGTTTCAACTTTTTCATTTTCCTCCCATAATGTACAGACATTTTTTAACATCGCTCAAACATTCGCTCTCCGAAGCTAAAGCCTTTCTTATTAAAAACTGAGGCTTCGGATTTTAGGTTGGATCCAGGGGTAGACTTGGCCAGGTGCTAGATAATATTTCCATGATGTGGCAGCAACATTTGTAGAACTTTCTCTGCCTTGGGAGAATTATTAAGCCTGGGCTGATGGGTTTGGATTTGGGCTGAAAAAGGAACTCAAAATGTCAGACTTTCTGATGGAGCAAAACGTTGGGTTTTCAGCCAGCACTGATAAATGGGCTGGTCCAGACCCCATCTGCTTTTGTGGAGACCTAAACCCAAACTGGTCCCAGGGCTGGACCAGTGCACGGTGGGCCAAAACCCAGCTCCCTTCCTTCCCTCATCATGTACAACGTCAGTCTCCTGAGCTTCTAAGGGAAACAGAGATTTTTTAGGTTACATACAATTAGTCCCTAAAAATGACCCCTGTCCCAGCAGTGCCTTTGTGCTGTGTGTTGACCAAAATAACCATAATGAGCCCGGGCACAAAAGCCGTGGTAGGATGTGTAGCTGGAAAGGGCGTCCAACACCCGAGCTGGGATGTCAGCCTCTGTGCAAACCCCTGGTGCTGCATCACAGCAATAAACACCCACATCTCACCCAAAACGTGCTTCACAAACACCCATGGCTCAATTATCCCTTCAGCTACCACTGGCTTTAATGTGAGGTGCGGGCACACAACTGACAAAAACTCATGTCCTGCTTAATTGCACTTCTCGGTGTCCTTGTGAAGGAGGCAGGAGATAATTGCCACTCTCAGCTGAAGGAGGGTTTTGAGCATAGGGAGGAGGCCAAAGTGTGGAAACCTGATGCTGAATGTTCTGCATTTAAATTCCTAATTCTGCATCGTTAAAGGCGGAGAGGAGAATAAATCTTTACAGGCTCCTCCATCCCAGGGTGAGAGTGTTGTGCCCTACTTCCCACAGAGATCAGGCTCAATGGCTTCAGGATCTGCAATTATGTCCTCCTAAGTTGGATGAATTGCTTGGAAAGCTCAGAGTTTCACGAGGAGGTCAATAACAGAGGAAGGAAAGAGGTAGGATTAAGGACCCCATTTTGGGGTTTGGTACCGAGCACCATTGCCTCTGTACCAAGCACTGTAGAGAGCCTGGGGGGCAAGCACGTGTGCTGACACCCTCTGAGGGAGGACAGGATTAGCCTCTGCCCCTGTGTTTCAGTAATCCCCGAGCAGTTGGAGATGCTGAGGTCTTCACCCACGAGAGAGGGTTTCAATTAGTGTCTTGCAGAACTCGAAACTACAGCCCGCAAAGGCTGCTGCTTTCCACCAGCATTCAGATGCAGAACAACACTCCCATTATTTCCATCCATAGCACCAGGCTGTCACCCTTGTCTTTAATTGCTAATTATGTTTTCATTATATTTACAGCATTAAAATTTTTAGTGATTATGGGCCAGAGCTGATTTGCATAGGCATTTGGATGAATTATTTTATCAGAAATCAACATGCACTGCCAGGGAGTTTGCTCATGCCTGTGTTTTCCTTGAAGAAAGGAGGAGAAGTGACTAATTGTTTTCAATCCATCAGCCTCGGAAGCTGTTGCCTCGTGCAGGAAATGACAGCAGCACTTGGCCGAAAACCCCCTAAAGATCTCCTCTGGCTGCAGTTTGCTGGGGCTCTTGAAACTGTGCAGGGACAGACTTCTGGGGAGGCTGGGGGCTTCTCTGGTGGTGTCTGTGTTGCTGGGGCCTAGGAAGTAATACAGGGTAACTATTAAAAACAAAAAGGATTGACCCCACTTTTGGATAAACAGGCTGCTTCCTAGCACCATGGGAACCAATGTGATGCTGTGGTCCCATTTCTTTGGCCTTACAAACACCCAGGAGCTTTAAAGTATTTGTAGTGGCTTCATTGGCTCATCACGGGCTTCCTTTTGTCCTCTGGGACTGCTTCTGGGTGTCAGATCTCTGAGTCTTGCTTCTGGTGGAGCCCCTTGGCCACTGTCATCATCCAGCCCCCACAGCCCAGGTTCTGGTCCCAGTTCTGCCCTGGTATGACCCTGCCTTCACCCTGCTGCTGATTTATTTCTCTGTTTTTCAAGTTCTGGGGGGACTTAAGGGGATCTGTTCTCTCCTTGTAGAGGCAGGGATGTTTCAAAAACACAGAAATACAGGAGATTCTCGGTGATTTTATTTCTCTAGGACATCCTGATGCTCATCCATCCCAGTCCAGCATCATCCTCGGCTGCATTGCTACCAGCCTTGAAGGCTTTGCCTGTGGTGCCCTGGCCCTGAAAGCTGTCTCTGACAAGTGCCTTTCCCATGGGGGGCTGCACAGCTTCAGTTGTAGTGGCCTGGTGTCATTCACCCACACAGAGAAGTGAAAGCAAACTCCTGATCTTTGAATAATTTGGCTTTTTGGAAACAATGTCTGCTCTGTGGGAGCATTTTTCAGCAGTGCTCTAAGCCAGGGCTGGCCAGGATTTAAAAGACTCTTTCCCCCAATAAATGTCATGCCTGGAAAGCAGAGGAGTAAGTTCCTACCTCCTCCGAAAATCAAAGCATCTTCCCTGAGACAAGTGTTCTGGCCCATAGGGATTCTCCTCTTACAGATCCCACTAGAAGCTTTAAATGTTGAATGATAACAAGAATTTCCTGGATGTAGGCACTTGCAAACAGTCCATAGCTCCGGGACACCTCTGTTTCACTTGTTCATATATATATATAAAGTTTCCTATTGCCTTTTTTATACCGGAGGAAAAGCACGTGTCACTTTAGGAAGAGGAGAGGGGCCAGGAGGGTTTGCAATGCACCCAGTTCCCAGTGAAGGCTCCCTCGTGGCCCACCGAGGTGCCGTGGGAATGAGACATGGCAGCGAGAAGCCTTGACAAAGCTGCTGGACAAGTCAATTAGATTTCATTCTCTTCCCCTGATTTGGCTCCCACACGGTACTGCCAGCTGATTAGTGTCACTGTGTCTCTGCCTGGCAGCTCCAGGGTGCCACCAGTGAGACAGCTTCTAGCTGGAAATGCTGTCCCTGGAGCTGGGTTTGGCCCGATTTTGCAGGCAGTGTGTGCAGACACCGGCTACTCAAAACATGCCATAATGCAACACCGCCTCCGTGGGAGGATGCTCCACTGGCAGGGAGTCAGCTCCAGCCCATAACCATCATTCCCAATAGAGCTGAGATCAGTTATCTGAATAAATGCCCCCCTTCCCTTTCCTGGTTGTGTCCTCTGTCCTGTTCTCACACTGCCTGTGCACCTGGACATTGAGAGATGCATCTCTCCTGGCAGAGGAATTTTCTTTTTGGTGTTTACTTATGCAACATTTGGAATCCCAAATCCAGCACAGGCACCTCTGCCCCATCCTGCTGCATCTCTGATAACGGGAACTGAGCCAGCAGCTGGGTGCTGAGAGCACAGCAGGTCCTGTCCGCGCCTGGTCACAGCAACCCACTGCAGGTCCCTGTCACCCTGCATCCCAGGGGAGCTTATCACCGTGGTGTCACCTTCCTGCCACCCCAGCCTCCCCTGACCCTGCAGGGCTCCTGGCCTTGGCAAAGGGCAGGCAGACCCTCGCACCCCGGGGCTCTGCAGTCCCCCCGTCCCCTCCGCCCCGTTAGCAATAGAAATACCCCACCAAGGAGTCAGCTCGGTGTTGTTTTTGGCACTGCTTCTTGGCTTCCTGGATCAGACTATAGATTTTCTTTGTTCTTGTGTTGTTTTTTTCACCTTCCACCTTCTTGGATAGCTAAAAATAACACATTTCCTTCTCGTTAGCAGCCAGCAGTTCTGCCTTCATTGTTCTTAGAGGTCTCCCTGCATCTCTCTGCTGGTTTCATAAACCTCTGTGTCAGAGTTGAGCACTGGTTGTTCTCTCCCTAATTGTAAGGCAACAAGAAGCCACAGCTCTGCCAAAAGGTTTTATTAAAGAATAAAAACAGCCAGCAAGCAATCTACACAAGCCAATAAAATGGCACCCCATGTCCCCAAGCTAGCAAGCACATGGAGTTACTCTTAAACTGGTATTTTATTTGGAAAAGAAATCAACCTTGACCCATTGCAGTTCATAAAATTAATCAGGCACGATATGCCTCATACAGATCTGCTGTCCCTACAACACAGGAGCTGAAGGAAAGTTATCACAGCAGGCTTTTAAAGCCCTGTAGCACATCAGCGCAACACATGCCATGGCCCAGAACAACCCACATCAGAGTGAAGGCATCAGTGACAGACTACTCGTTGCAATCCCCGTGTGGCATGGCTGGGGGGCTCTCGGTGTCTTTAATTGTCTTTGTGTCCCATGGGTGGGTGCTACCCAGGGAGGTGCTGAGAGCAGAAGAAGGCTTTAAGTCCAAGTGGCTCTCCTGTGAGGTGGACAACAGGCTGCTGAGGACCTTCCTTCATCTTCCTGCATCCAGGGAAACCTCAGCTCAGCTTTCTGGGGCTTTGGGCACTCCAGGTACACGTCCTGTTTGCTCCACCTGTGCATGGAGCTGGCCCTGCCTTGCTGCCTTCGTGCCATGTGGCGCTAAGTGGGGAAATGCAACAAGCCCCAACGCGGGCAGCTCGCCCGCTCTGCCTGCCGTCCGCCTGGCACAGCAGTCATCGGGGAGCTTGTTAATTATCTCCAGTCTTAGATATTTGCATTCTACATTTCAATCTTGCTAACTTCAGCCTCCAGCCATTGGATTCATCAGGCTTTTGTCTGCTGGATGAAAGCCTCCCCCAGTACCAGCTACCTTTTCCCTCTGTTGGTAATTACAGAACACAAGGTACTGCTGTTCAACCTTGCCTTCGACAAACCGCAGGTTCCTTCTGTTAAGTCTCTTCCTCCCAGGGCTGTTTGCTTTTTCCCAGCTCCCAGCCTCTCCTGGCAGCTCATCTCAGGCTCGGGGAGCAGCCTCCTGAAGGCTCCTCCAGCGCCGCCTCCCACGGTGGGACAATGGCCTCAGCACCACACCGTGCCCGCTGGGGACACTGAAGTTTCTTAGGCACTGATCTCTGCAGCCACCCATCCACACGGAGGGATGTGCTCCACCTCTGGCTGCTCACTTGCCTTCTGTGCATCCCTCTGCCATGCCACGGCTGTCATTTTGGTGTCGCAGGGAGAACCAGAGCCAACGAGAGCACACAGGCAGGCAAAGCATGGCTTTGGCCGGTTTTGCACTCTGTTGTGCTGCATGGCTTCACCTGTACAAATAATATGGGGATAAAATAAAAGAATCACAGGATGAAGAAGGGGGTGGGATGTGCTGCCCAGGGCCAGGGGGATTCACCCCAGTGCCTGCTCCACCAGCCTTCCCGGTGATGCTCAGGCAGCATCATCTCACCCCAGAATCTGGGTACAAAGGGGGATTTGGTGTGCGTTGTCTCTGCCAGCACAGGATTCGGGGATATGGAGGCTGTTAGCAGGAGGGAGACTCAAAACAGACCAGGGGGAGGCAGCTCTGCCTTCCCCATGGCACTGAGCTCAGTACCAGGCTGCTGGGGCTGAGCAGCAGTGAGCACCACCCGTATGCAGAGCCGACTAAATGGCCCTCTGAGAGGTGTCACGATGAGCCCTGATTTTTCAGATACATTCCTTGGCAATATTTCCTCTGTCTTGAAGTGTAGGAACCTCTCATTTAAATATTTTAACCAAACTGCCTGGCAAATTCGATTCTTCTCCCTGATGGATTGCAGAGCAGACGCAGACACCGCTCGCATCCCTAAGTGCTGCCATTAATGAAGGTGCCAGTATTTGTGTAAACGCCACGCACGTAATTTAATTGTTTTAATACAGGCAGTTTATAGGGCTCGCTTGAGTGGAAAGAGATGAAAGTTGCCAACGTGAGGAATGACTTGGAATATCAGTCCAGGCATATCTGTGGACAAAAACGAGGGATGGCAATGACTATCGGCGTTAAATCGCTCGGCTGTTTCCCTGGCTGTCACAAAACGACTCCTCACAACACATTTCCTAACATGCTGCCAGACCTTGTTTCAACATTAACATCCTCCCGGGCTTTCATTTCTGGTATTCCACGACTGGATTTTCCGAGCTCTTCATTATAATGCAGGTGGGGAAACTGAGGCACGGGGGGGGCACCATCCAATTCAATCCCAGTCATTGAGGGAGAGGGATGGGAGCAGAGCCAGGCAGCGAGCTGCCCCGTGCCCTGCCTGCTGTGGCCCTGGCCGTGGCATGCCCAGATGTGCATCGCTGCCTCCAGATGTGCAGGAGGTGAGGAGGGCCGAGCAGCCTCGATGGGGAGGCCGTGGGAAGAGGACGGATGGGGAGCACCGGGGCAGGTACGTGTCCTTTCCTCCTAAAAGGAGGGACAGTAATAAAAATAATCGAGCAGGAAGTTTAAGTTAATGAGCAGTTAATTCCTTCGGCGTAATTAACATCTTTATAGCCTCATTTGAATTATTTTGCATTTCGGCAGGCAGTAAGCTGGGAAGGAAGGGAAGGGATGGCAGGGCTGCGTGGGCTGGGTGCTGGGGAGCCGACGGTCCCACGGGACGGCCGCGGGGATGGGGCTGTGTCCTGCTTCCCCGCTCACAGCTGCTCCCTGCCTGCCAGCCCCCGCTCACCCCCGCCTTTCCTGCCTCTGCCTTTCAGGTGAGGAGCTCTCCTGAGTCCTGTTGATGTTATTTAGGCTGACAGATTGCCCCCTCGTGCTAATCAGGAGGTGGGCTGCACGCAGGGGTTTGGTGGGGCTGAGCATCCAGCACACACTTCTAACGTCTGTCGGAAGCTTCCCTGGAGAGAGCTGAGCTCTCGTACCCTAAACCTTGGTCTTTTTTCCTACATTAAACCACGGTCATTGATCACAATCTGACCAGTGAATCACCACAAATACAGGGTGATGGAGCAGGAGAGATGCTGCTCTGCTGCCTCAGGTTTACATTTCTTGCACAGAAAGGGGCTTTGCATTGTTCCCCTCCCCGACTATGGCCCAGCCATCCCATCCCATCCCCAGCTGAAAGCATGACAGCCTTGCACACCCCTGATGGTCATGGTGTGGTGTGCTGGGCATTACACCAAAATAATAATAATAATAATAATAATAATAATAGTAATAAAAATCTGATCCTTGCTGTGGTTGTGCCCTTGTATTAAATCCCAGCAAGCCTGGCTCTCTGGTCTGTAAGGAACTCCAGGACCAGGAAGATTAAATTTGAAAAACTGCAAATGAGGGAACATTAAAGCACCAGAAAACCCACTGAGACCTTCAGCTTGCTCATCTCATCATGGAGCTTCAGTGCTGTGGAGAACGACTCTTTGGGACACTGGCATGCTGGCCAGGAAGCCCAGCCTGGTGAATATGGGGACGCCTTTTGATCCTAAACCCAATGCTTCTGCTTCTGCATCACCTTGCCCTCGCACTGTGCTCATCCTCAGCACAGGGCTGGGTTACCAGACTGCTCTGCAACCTTGGCTGACCTTTTTTTTGCCATCCCCTGCCCATCCTTGGCCTTGTTTACCCCAGCTGGAGGTTTTTGGAGGCAGGGACAGTCACTTATGTGTGTACTATACTTAGCACAAGGGGTTTCAGGCTTGGCTGGGTTCTCTAATAGCAATGAATATTCCATTAAAAAAAAAAAGCTACTTGATTAAAAGAAAGCTATTTAGACTACAAAGTCAAAGCACTGCCAAGTTTAATAGTTATCCCTCCAACCTTCATTCTGCCTCTAAAACTTTTCCAAATGAATAAAATTAAGAGATGCTCCAGGTTTTCACCTCAAGTAACTCCTACTACAAGTTGAAAAGAGACAGGAGACGTGCCTGTCAAGGCAGGAGGTCCTCTGCAGCACTTTAAAGCATCCTGCAAGGATGGAGAGGTTAAAGTTTCTCCCAAGGCTGCAGGAAACATTTATAATAGCGAGTGGCAGGCAGACCAACGCTAAGGTTCCTCGCAGTTTCCCTCCCAAAAAATAAAGTGCTTATTTCTCATCTCTGCTGAAATGAATAAAATTTTTGAGATATTTCTGGTATTTCCAGCTCTTATTGATGAGGTCAAACAGGTTTCTGAATCTCTTGCACGTTCCCCTGGGATCAGAGGGGTGGAGGGTGGGGGTTGCTATTACAGCCGCCTCCACAGCCATTTTTATTTGACCTTTTCCTTCTTGCCTTTTATGCCTCTTTTATCAGACATCTGCAGTGAGAATGCTCTTTTCCTGGGTTTAGCAGCACACCAGGCCTCCCCCTCTGGGTTTTATGGAGTGTGCAGTGATCAGGAGAGCAGTTTTTGTATAACTTTGCAAACAATACGGAGCAAAGGCAACCCCAGCACCGATGTTTTAAATTTAGCTGCACTGCTAAACCATCTCCTTCTACCCTGACTTCTTGAGCGGGACAGCAGTTTAGAGCTTGCTGTTATTGCCCCGCGAGCTCTGCAGCCGATTTAAGCTCCCTGCTGGCAGCAGAGGCTCTGTGTGCAGACCTGAGCCTGGATCTGAGGGGCTGGGGAGGGTCCTGTAGGGATACCTGCGGGCTCCTCGAAGCTTTTGTCCAGCTCAGATCCCACAGAGCAGCTCAAGACTGGATGCTTTGCTGATGTTTGCTCTGCGAACCCCCTCTGGCTGTGACACTTGCCTGGCCCTCCTTCCTGCAGGTGCGTTCATCCCTGCAGTACCCAGATGCTGCTCTCCCCGGTGCAGGTTGTTACGTATAGCGCCGTGTATTTACAGCTGCAGGGAAATGGCAAGGATTTACTCAGAGACCCGTGTCCCACCCAGAGTCAACACGAGCCTGTGGCCTCCCTGCCCTCATGCCCTGGGGATGGGACGGGGGCAGAAGCCCAGCCTCCCATACTGCAGGTCTCTGCTCCAGCCTCTGGACTCTTCTGGAGTTCCTGGAGGTCCTGAGCTCGTGTCCCTCCCCTCTCACATACCTGCAGGAAACCCCTGTCCCGAAAGCTCCTAGGAATCCATTTTCTGCCTAAACCCATATTTACTTTTTCAATATGAAACCCATAGGATTAAATAAATTTTATAGAGTGTCCTGATAGCAAAACAGACTGGTATCTCCCTTTTTTTTTGACTCAACATATCCTGTCTTTAGTCATTAAACACTACCAACAGCATGAACATTTCATGAGCAGATAGTTAAATTTTAATTTCCCCATTGAATTTATTAAGGTGTGATCATGCATCTGAATTGAATTTAGCAACCTGGCAAGGAACCAAATTAAACATGACACAGTGACAAGGTTTCCTCTTTCATTGTACTTGATCGCCCTCCCCCACCCTTACCCTATTAAAATAAGTGTTGTTTCTTTCCCCCTTGAACATTTCTTAATCAAAGTCTTTGCTAAAACGAAGGAAGAGCATCCCACCTTAAGCACCAGTCAGAGATGTATACAATGCTCTAAAAAGAGGTCTGACAGAATTTATTGTTTACGTTGGCAGATGGAGTAATTGCAAAAGAGGAAAAAAAAAAAAAAAAAAAAAAACAGGTGTTTTGCAGAGAATGATGGTGGTCTCTGCTGTAATGCTTAATTTATTAAATCAAATAAAATGCACACAGGCAGAGTGCACAGAAAATGTGCTTTCTGCAGTTCAAACCTCCCTCCACTCCTTCCAGCTCCCCTTTTGTGATCCCTGGTAGGAGAGAAATGATAGGAACTGCTACGATGGGGGTGAGGGGAAACGAGGAAAACCTGGATGCTGTTCCCCCAACACATCACTCCATCCCTAGCCCTTTCTCCTCTCCCATCTCCTTCTCAGAAAGCTTTTCCCTTCCCTGCTGTCTTGCAGGGTTTGGAAGGGCTGAGACCTGCCCCGCTGCTCCCATGTCCTAGCTTGGCAGTGTGGCTGGATGAGAGGCAAAGAGACTGCATGTCTTCCCCACAGGTGTCTGCAAACACTGCGTGTTTTGGGGGAGAAAAACAGGTCTGGTCCCTCCATGGGAGGTCCTGGCAGCATTTCCCAGTGGAGACTATCGTTCCGTGCCAAGACGCTGTGCTATTGTGCTCCCGATGTGGGCAAGAGGTGGGGAAACCACTCACTACCACGCTGCCATCTGTATTTCTGCATGTGGTGTGTGGTCTGTATAAGAAGCTGGTAATGAGCCAAAAGGCACTTTTGAGACGTCTGTGTACCTGATGTCTCATATAATATTTAGCGTGAGCAACTCAGCAGCCCCTGGTAAAACAAGCCGGGTGGGTGGCAGTCACGCCAGCAAGCCAGCTCGGAGCAAAGTGGGAATTGCTTTTTAAAACACACATTGCTCCATCCGAGAAGGGCCATCACCAGCACTCGAGTTGTTGATGAGACATCCTTCAAGAACCCAGGAGACCTGGCTCCACGTAGGGCGACCAAGGGCTTTTAACTTCATATATGGAGCAAACCTCCAAGGAAATGTAGCTGGGACTTGGTGAAGGAGAAAAGTATTTGGAGATGAGGATAACACCTCGAAGATGGATTGTTGCTGGGAATGCTTATCACCAGCTCGGAGATCGGAGACATGTCAGGGGAGGTATATGCTTGTTAAACCTCAGCTCGGCTTGTGTTTTGTATTTGTTTTACTTCTCACCTTTTGCTTCCAATCTTGTTCCTACAAATCTGACCTTAAATCTTAGAAGATTGGTGTCTCCTCAGAGTTACTGAGAAACGTGGCTGGTATTTAGGGCACAGTTAAATACGGCGAAAAGGATGAGCTGAGGATGCCCTGCGTGCCTGGAACGGCTGATCGGAGCCATGCCTGGGCTTAGGGAGCCCTGCTGACCTGCCCAATGCACAGCAGGAGTTTTTGGTACCAAACCTCATTTTTGGGGCAGGAATCACCACCAATCCCCACTTACAGTCCCCTCCAGCAAAGAGAGCTGCGGGATGCTACACGGCCCCAGACGAAGCCTGCCAGCTCACGGTCTGTTGCAAAGCAAACAGACCGATTTCTAAGGGCTGCAGCAAGCAGGAATGATATTTCACAAAGGCAGGAGGTGCTGTGAATGCTGACACAATGTTCTCCGAAAATGACCACAATTTGTCTCGGTGGCTAATCAGCCCCATCATTACAGAAGCCAGCCTCCTTGCTCATTTACATGTGTCTGCCTCTCACTTGAGCTGTTAGGGCTCTGCCATTCCCTGCAGATTAAAGAGCCCTTTAGTACTCGGTATTTTTCCCCTGTGATGGTTCTTGCACTGTATAATCAAGTTACCTCTTGATCTTCCTCGGATGAGCTAAAAGGGCCGAACACTGGGAGACATTTCTGACAGTATTTGGAAATCCTTTCACTCCCTAACCCCTCCCCCCTCCCTTATTTTTAATAACCTTTCTGAAATGTCAACACCAAAACTGAGGGCTTTCTTCCAGCCCTGAGCAGTTTGGAAAGTCAGCAGCAAACTCCCACTCATTCATTCCCCTTATAATATTTCTCAGCATCACGTAAACCCATTTCTCAACACGCTCCTGCCTGACTGCCCATCAGAGGGACTCAGCCCCATGCCCTGGGGGAAGCCGAGCATCCACAGACAGTTTGTGGTTTGGTTTCCCTTTGACAAGTGACCAGGAGTTTGTTGGTGTCCAGATTGTTCGAATGGATCCGAATTATTAATGAAATCAGGTTATTCTGACTGCACAGTCTTCACTGGTATTAATTGCTTTGCCAATTGTTGCGGTGTCTGTAATTGTCGGAGGTAATTTTCTTCCAGATCATTACTAAAAATATTGAATAGCGTGGCCTGGAAGTGGTCTTGGCAGAACCCACAAGTAACATCTCCGCTCAGCAATGCCTCCCTGCTGCTGACTGCTTTCTGAGAGCTGTCAGCAAACCCAGGCTCAGCCCTTTTAACGTGTTCTCTGCTAATCTGGCACCGGGTTCCTTATAAACACACCGAAATGTTGTGCAACTGGACACCCAGCGCTTAGCAGAAGTCAATTCTTTTCTTATGAGACCTATTTCTTTGCAAAATAAAGGAGAAGAAGAAAACAGCAAAACTTATTGACTGGTGTTAATCACACCCTCACCTCTTTGTTCTCTGCTGAGTCCTTCACGGCTCTCTCATTCAGTTTGCAGGGACTCGCCCAAAGTTAACAAAGCAGAAAGCTGACGAATTCTACAGACACTTTCTGAACACCCACAGGCCACTGGAATTCATTCAACTTCCTGCAGATCTCCTGGTAATCCGAGATTATGAAAAATTAGCACGACTGGGCCAGAGCTCACAGTGGCCAATTCATTTTAGGACTCCTGGGTGAAAATTCTCATGGTCTGCTTTAAAACTTTTCACACTCCAAATAATTGCCGCAAGTAGCTGGAAATTACTAAAAATTACTAAATGATAATAATAAATAAAAGTAAAATTTGAAGTAGTTGCTCGCGGTCTGGAAAGTTGTACTGCAGCCCCATATGACAAAGAGAACAAAGAGCCCTTTCAGCCAATTTGCAGAGTTGGTCTCTTTGTTTCGCTGCAGCCCAGAGCCTGGGGAAGATTTACAGCAGGATGCCCTGGAGATTAAAGGCAAGGATGCCCACCCTGGGAGGCAGGAGACGTGATGCAATTGTCCTAAAAGGAAGAGTTGTGGTCACAGTAAAACAAAGGATGACTGAACATGACCCGCAAAAATGCAGAAAGCATTTTATGGGGCATGACTTGCAAAATATCGTAATGTTAGTTAATAGCTCAAAGCCACTTGCATTCCTAAGAGGAAAAGTGAACATGGGAAGAGGAAATACCACGTGGAGCATCATCCCCCCAAAAGGTGGTGTGGCATGAGTAGAAGGACACTTTTCTGCCAGAAGCAGAGACGCCAAACCCAGAATCTTTGCTAGCAGAGGAGGTAGATTTTACTCCCTAAAGTCAGGGTGTGACGAGGTCATGCCCATGCTCCTGGGAATGTTTAATCAAGCATCCAAAGTGAGCATCAGCAGGACAGCCTGTGAGCATTCGCCTTGTCGGACAGCCACGGGTGTCTCATGGGGAGGGAGGGGGGCTCACGTCCCCCAGCACTGGAGGGAGGAGGAGGAGGGCTCTGCACCCTCTGGCTCTTGAACACTCCCTTCACTTCCCCACCCTAGCGTTTCTCCTTCCAAACCCATTTCCTGAATTCTGGTCGAGTTCTCAAGAATTTTAGAACAGAAGAAATGAAGCTTTTCCACGAACCAACAGTTTACTTAAAAATCACACCCTGCCAAGAGCAGTCTCGGTCAAAATTACAGCCTTTTGCATAGCTTAAGGCTCACTTATCCCCCCTGTAACCAGTGTTATTCCAATAAAGGCAGCAAAGACACCTGAGGCTGCGTCTGCGGGGATGCTGAGCTCCGTGCAGCCCTGGAGCTCACATCGGTGAGGATGGAGGTGTTACCCCAATTCCGGGGAAAAAATTGGAGCCCAAGGTGAGAAGTCCCATGTCCAGCTCCACACCAGCTTCTGCCTTCACCGGGCCAGGCTCCCTGGGAGCTGTATCCATCCCCCTCTGCTGAGAGGTGGCCCAAGCCACAAGGAGCTGCTGCGAATGAGAGGGCACTCGCACAAATCCTGCATTAACAGCAGCAGAAGGAAAGGCTCAGATGGCTCTCCTGTGAAATGTTAAGCTCAAGAATTGTTCCCCTGTCATTGGCTTCTCATTCTTCTGATTTCTACTTCATCTTTTTTCATTTCCCTCCACTTTATTTTTCCCCACTCTTCCGAATGGCCTGCCCTGCTTGTTTGTGGCAGATTTATGGCTGTTTGTATTTTGTGTGATTAATAAATTCTGCTGTGATTTATGTTTCGGGAGGCTTTAGCGATTCTACTTCATTTTCCAGCGCACCGTGTCTCTCTGAGCTCTGTGTTTTTGCACTATTGGAAGTGATTAGATGTCTAGCTGTCACTCTGTGAGAGTTCATCAGCCCTAATTCTTCACTTAGCCATATTTCACTTTTGCATGATTTATTGCTCCTAAAAACCAAAGTGATGTTAGCGATGTGTTCTGTGCGTGCATGCGCGTGAAGGCGGCTTTCTGCAGGGTTCGTGTGAGTATATGGAGAACCAAGAACCACATTTCCTACCCAGGGCCTGATCCACTGCCAAGGCTTGTTTTGTTGCAAACAAATCCATTTGAGGGCTCAAGTGCTGTGGCAGGCAGCGAGGTCCTGCTGCCCCTGCCTGTGCCATATGTGGACAGGCGCAAGGGCTCCGAGGTGACCATTGCTGGGTGGCAGCCACGCTGCAGCCAGGCCTGGTCCCGTTTTTGAGAACAATTTGCACTGAGCATCTCTGATTTTTCCATTGTCCAGCACCTCATGCAGTTATTTATGTGTCAGGGTGAAGAGGCAGCGCAGCATCCCCGCAAATCTGGTTGGTGACATTTTCCCATCCACTTTGCCGTGACAGAAGTGACAGCACAAATGTCCAGACAACGGCAATCCAGGCACAAATGAATAACGTCCGTATTTTAGTACTTGTCCTGAGGAGAGGGACTCAGTGTCTAGCTTTGTGTTTGGCTGATGTTATTTGAAACATACCCACCTCAAGTGGCAGTGCCTCGTTGGCTTTAGGGAAGTGCTGATGATTTAAGGTTCCTGAAAGGCAGCCTGTAGTACAGTTTTGTGGGGAGAGAAGAGGAGAAAAAAGAAAAGAAAAGAAAAGAAAAGAAAAGAAAAGAAAAGAAAAGAA